>NC_135183.1:36555839-36775839 GCF_041146795.1 Maylandia zebra | reverse complement strand
GGCATTAGGATGATACCCACCCTTCTTCCAATAAATGATAATCTAGTTGGCAAATGTTAAAAGCTTATAGTAGAAACTGTAAGGCACATATTAAAGAGTTTTTAGGCATTTTACACTTTACTATAATTTAAAAAAAAAAAAAAAAATTGGGCAAATGTTAACATTTTATATTGTTTTAGTTCTTTAGCTGATGCACTTGAAGGATTAAGAATTACTATACACTAGGTCATTTTTTGCTGTCTGTAAGTGACCTTAAATTTGACTTACTGTAGTGCTGTTTCACTGGCAACAACTGTGAAGTGGTGCATAACCTCTGTCTCGTCATCCATCTTTTCCTTACAGCTACCATTATATTGTTAAGTGCACCATTACATGCAGAATCAACTTTATATGCACAACTCATCCATCCATCCTGAGTGAAGTTAGCTTAAAGAAAGAGGAGCTAAAGCCAACTGCAAGAAAAACAGTTATTTTGAAATGTCACTCATGCAAAGTAAGCTAGTTGAGCCGAAGAATAAAAATATGGAACTGAAACCGGGTATAAGATCCCCTGCAACTAGTTTCTGCAGACACTTATTCAGAAGGTCAAGCAACTCTCACCCCTTCAAAAAAAAAAAAAAGCGAAATCCAGAAATATACAAAACAAAAGCCAACAAAAAGAAGTACACCTCTTGAGGCCTTCCTAACGAACCGAAGTCCAATTCGGACAGAGGGCGCCTATTTCCAAAGTTTTTTTTTTTTCCACTCTCCTGTTCCTTTGTGCATCAAACTCTTCAAAAAAAAAGGGTGGGGGGGAAAGAAAAACATAACAAGCTTCTTTCATGGATCAAACGAGAGCGGCAGTACACATTGTGCCAAAGCTGGATAAATAAATAAAAAAAGAGAGAGAGAGTGAGGGAGAACTACCTTATTATTGTTATCAAAGTAAAGCCAGCTCCTCTCCTGCTGCTCTTGTGGGACCTCTCTTACTCTCTCTGCTTGTAGACCCAGGGGGAATCCAAACATGACCCGCATACACACACACCCCTCCTTCTGGAACACACACACACACGCGGGCCTGTCTTGCTGTACGTCGTTTCATTTGTGAAATTAGTCCATTCTCTCTGACCCCGTCTTTTCATCAGGAGCGTTGGTGCATATTTTAGTCCCTTTCCTGCGCTTGTTTTACTAATTGGTGGCTATACTTTGCCCAACACTGATATCCTTTGATCATCTCAGATCATTACGTTTACCTCATTAATTTGCTCAATGTGATTTTTCTCCCCCCCAAAAATTTAAGAGTCCGTGCAAAATTGGATTAATAATAGATCATATGAGCCAGGAGAAAGTGTAATTCCTTTGTGATTTCTCTTGCTCTTTTCTTCCCCTCTTTCTTTCTTTCTGATTATTTGTTGTCCTGTCACACGCAGGCTAGCGTGAGAGGAAAAGGTCAGTATTTTGGAGAAAGTGCTGAGATGAGCAGATCAATGCAATCTCTGTTAAGTAGAGAGCAGGAATTGGAACATCAGGGCTTTTTTAGCCTAGCTTAGCATGACAGGAAAAATATCTGCCCAGATTTGCATATACCAGAAACGGGGGGAATCCAAAAGGACCTCGACTGTATTATAGGCAAAAAAAATACGTATTTGTGAAAGTTTTGTGACTCATTTTACAAAAATAAGTTTTTATTGGTTTTCGTGGTGGCTGAAAGCATGGTCTTTTGCTCCACTGTAATTCAGAACCTTTTTTATTCTATCATGTTATCTCATTATCTAGCTAGGCCCCCCACTACCACTACCACTAAACATGGCAAAACATCAGAAGATGAAAAATGATGAAAGGGGTAAGAAAGCTCTTTTGCCATGCACCATGGGTGGTAATTGTCGTGGGGGTAGAGTGAGGGTCCTTCCATCCGGGACATGAAGAAGGGCACCCGTGCTGGATCGCTTTTTATTATTTGTTGATCTCCTGATTATTTTACTGATCATTTTTATTAGGAAATAAAATTAACTCTGTATTTCAGACTAAGACTGAGCTGACCATGATGGAGTTGGAGCTAATAAACTTTGAACAACAGTTACCACAGAAGAAATCACTGCAGGGTAAAAAGATGGAAGACTTTGGAAGCAACTGAGTTAATTTGAATTATCCAGAACTACTGGCTCTTAGGCTAGCATTACTACTAGGAAGAGGCTAGGTACAGTCACAGCCTGTTACGTATTGCATGTTATTTGAAAGAAACATCTTTGCACAAGTCAGTATTTCATGTTTATATTGAGTTCCATTTTTACATGTTATATTTCTACCAGATATAGCTATTTACACTTGGTTGCATTTCCTAAGAGGTTGCATCACATGCAAATGAGACTATCACAGAAGTGTGTATGCATGAATGTAAACTGATAATCACAAGTCTTGATTGATCCACTTAAAATAGATAAATTAATTCCCCTCAGTCAATTTTCCATTATTTATCTAGCCAGTTTCTCAAGAAATTATTATGTCTGTAGACTATAAGTACCTCAGTGCAGTTTTCAGAATGTTTCAGGTAGATTTGTGCCTCATCATCTGTGATAATACCAGTATAAATATATATACCGTTTAAACAAGTGTCATATCTTGAAGCAATGATGTAGGGAAGTCATGCATTGACGTTCCCTTCCGTGTACAGCACTGGTACAATCTCAGAAATATGAGAGCAAAAATAGCATCTCAGCCTCTGATGAAGATTTCGTGCGTAAAAAGGGGAGCAACCTCCAACAAAGAACAGTACTTTGCAAAATATGCGACTAAACATTTCCTGCTAAAGGCAGGAACAACAAACATGCTTCACCACTTGAGGCAAAAACACACTGTCAACGAGGAGGAGATGCTGGAAGCTGGTGATGTGTGACCCAAGAGTAGATAACCAAGCACTGCCAACCAAGCAACTGATAGGTACACTTAATATGGCAGGAAGATTGATTGATCATACTTCATTCATCCCGAGGGAAATTGGGTTAAGGCTGCCAGCCGTCCCAGTGCCACGAGATTACACAGTGGATAGAAATTGTGCATGAAGCTACACGGTGGAAAAACGTTTTAAGAAACTAGTTAAAACATTTGACCAAATACTAGTTAGTCTGTCATCAACACACACACAGTCTTTAAATTGTAATCTGCTAAACATGTCGTTACTCCTCACTTATTAATGGATCTTATCTAATTTTTCGTCAAAGGTAACGAATAAGCACTTCTCCAGAATTATGAGCTGTTCATTTGAAGTTCAACAAGCATGGTTTGCATTTAAGCTTGCACGCTCATACATAAAAACGCCACACAGGTAAGATAGAAACATCCTCCTTCGCATTATTTTTTCCACTTTATGCTTCACCTAGAGCAGTTCAAACGTACATTAGATATAAGAGAGACATTGTACGTGTGTCAGGTGTAGAATCATACTTTATTTACACTCACCAGTTGCAATTGTAAAAGCTGTCAGAACTTCCTGTATCACAGTTCTCCCTGTATTTCATCCCCTTTCCAACATCAATTTCTCCTCTAAAGATACTCCTCCCCAAACAACAGCCTGTTGTCTACACTTTTTTTTTCCTTGACAGCTTCATTGTCAACAGACCCTACTCTGTATTGCATATAAAGACGTGTATCTCCCTCTTTTCTCTTCCCTCTTACTCTTGTTCTCTTTGGAGAAGATTACATCTCACATCCTTCTGTCTACAGGCGTTGCTTGGCATTGTGCTGCGTTTCTCTCTTGTTGTCACATTGAGCTCTGCGCCCTCCTATTATCATATAGATAAGTGAATGTTTGTGTTGCGGTAAGACTGGGAAGTGCTACTCTAATGTAGTGTATTGTGTGCGTTGTTAAAATTGGCCTCTATTGCCTCTGCCTTTCAAGCGGCCCATTTCTCTGTTGCTATAGTTGTGAACATAATCGTGTGAGATTGTGAAACTTTTGTGAGTCGTGTGTGAGGAAGATGTTTGCTGTGTGTTTTTCTGTAACTTGTTTTTGTGATGTCAGAGAGGCAGTTTTTCCTTGTGTACAATTTATGCCTAGAGAAAGTGTGCGATGGTAGAAAACTGATCAAAAGTCTCAAACCACTTCTAATTTCTTTATATTTCACTGCAAAAAGGGGGAATATGTGCAAGGATTTATTAAAACATGCAAACATAAACAGAACAGCATATATGGCTTTTGCCTCCTGCAGTAAGTCAGTGGATGTTTGTTTCTGGTGAGTGTTGGTTTTCCCCAGGTGTGCAGTTTGTCACGATTCTGCTCATAATTTTTATTGGTGGAATATCTGTGCCAGGTGGTAGAGAGTCTCCACTTTGGTGGCCTAAGATTTCATCTTTGCTTTTTTGCAGATGACTCAGATAGCTGTAAGCAGTCAGTTATGTCTGATGGAGATTTGAACCAGAAACCACTACACCAAAAGACCAGTTGCCACTGATTTTTAGCCCAGTTCTTATGTAATTTGACCTCAAATTACCTCAAACATTTCTCCTTGTTTCCCTTCCTTAAGAATGGAGCTTCAGTCAACAGTAGATGGGTCGACTGAAGCCTCTGCATTGTGTGTGATATTTAAAGATGCAGACAAAGCGGAAGTGTGTGATGACATTCCATGTTGCATTTCATTTTACAGGCAAATCTGTAAAGACACATTATGAAAAAAATGTAAAATCTCCTACATCTCTCAGGATGCAAACAGTCTTTGGGTGTCACTTATTTGTGTGCGTGTGACATGTATTGTGGTTATGTGTATAAAATGAAAGCAGGAATACTTAAGTCTCACAACTTTATTCTGCCAAGCCCTGAACACTTAGGCACGTGTCTGTGGCATTCCTGAAATAAAAAGCTCCTTTAGCATGATTGCAGCAGTTAAATAAGACTGTCTCTATGTTGGGTTAGTTGGACCCAGTCAGTAGTCAGGTCCAGCATCATTCAGACTGTAGTCTAGCTCAGCTCAGTTAAGTTCAGTCACACTTAGGAGAACAACATGAAATCGACCACAGGAGCTGCAGGCCATGATTTGATGACTCAGAGATGGAGGGAGACAATATGTTCCATTTTCAGACCCAGGTGTGCGTGTATGTACCCTCATATGTTCAGTGTATCCATACTGCGCTCCTCAGGGATTTTTAATCTGCTGTGATGTTGACAAGCAACGTAACAGAAACTATTTACCTCTAGTCCAATTTAACGATTGACAGTTTGGAAAGGAACAGCTTTGTGTGTTAGATTTCAGCGTTACCATTTATAATGTGGTGGAGTTAAAATATACATACACCTGTTCATTTTTTTTGACTTTCTAAAAAGCCATTTGTCTGACTTTTGACCTTGCTATTACACAACATCTTCATATCATGGACTAATTTAAGGTGCATCCTACTGAAAATATTCAAATTTTAGCACATGCAAATTTTTACCTGACACAGTGTTCAATCCATGAGCATTGAGTGAATGTCCCGTTCTCACCGTTATTATAAAAGTAGTGAAAAATTATTATAATCCAGTTGACTTTTCTGTGATTTTTTTTGAAGAAAAACAGTCAAATGAATGAAAGCTGACAAGATGTTATGTGCTGTAGAAACAGTAATGGCACTAATAGCTGATGTTTAATAGACTGTGTGGTGGAGTTAGACGTGCAGTTTTCTTTGAAATGTTTTGCCTGTTTGGATTTGTGTCTGTGTGCGTTTTAACTGTCCGCATCTCCACCTGTTATCCCCTTACAGACTTGCATTCCTGTCTTACTTTATGTTTAGGGAATACTTAGTAGTGGGTTACAGTAAAAAAAAAAAAGAAAAAGAAAAGAATAAAAAAAGTGTGCTTCCTTGTTTACGTATGCTTGTGTGTCTGAAGCAGTGAATGTGCCAGCCGAGCACAGCTTCCCTCTGATCCAGTTCTACCTCACGCACAGAAACACACACATCCTCCCTCCTTCATGCGTTCTTCCACTTTCAGCATCCTTCCCTTTCTTATGGAAAAGAGCCAATTAGACTTGTGTCTGTTTGTTTTAAACAAAATGGCTTTTAATTAGCGCGATCAAAAAGGCTTCTTTCTGCAGGCCCCAGGATCCACTTTGTAGTTCCCCCTCCAGATTGCGCATGGGTTTGATGCCACCTGATAGGACGCCAAGACAATTTGAACACTTTTATAATGAATACACACATGCGCACACACACTCTTTATCACTTTGTCTCCATCTATCGCTTGTTGTCTCTTAAAGTCTTTTGGTCTTTTGTTTTATTGCCTACATCCTCTTAATTCTTCCTGTGTTGCTCCTTTCTTCTCGTTTGTCCTTTCTGTCTCTGATGTGTGTGGTTTTATTGGTGTGGTCCAGTGTTCCTGCTTCACATGAACTGTTGTTATCTCCCTCTTTCCTCTTTTTACTTCGTTCATGTTGCAGATCAGTTTGTTAGTTTTAATAATATTTCATATCTGTACTAAAATAGTCATTATCTAGCGTTGGATTGATTTTCAGTTGATGTTGATAGACATGGATTCAGAGTTTCTGACTTCTTTGTTTGGGCCTTGAACTTGAAGACTTCAATCATAACTTGTTTTGTTATTCTCTCCTGGCTCAGCACCTGCAGTTTCACTCAGTTGATAATAATAGCTGGTGTAAAATAATTCACTATTTCTGTCAGTTAATCTTCTGAACATTTTGGTTCACACAGAAATATGTAAACAGTTATTACATTGATAGCACAGATAGTTGGTGCAGATATGTCCAGACCCCAGGGTATAGAGGCCCTGACTTTGCTGATCCACTGACCTTTAATTTAGGCAAGTGACAACATCAAGTCAAAATGTTACTTCTTGGTTTGCCGTCCAAACTTTATGCTTTGTTTAAAATTGTAAACAACAGGGCTCTCTCCAAGTCATATTTTTGCTAATCCAGTTTAATTTGTTAGTCTTTGATAAAAGAGGGTTGATTTATTTCAATATTTAAAATTTGCTTTAAAGTTCTAGATGCTCCTGTGTCTTACTGTCTGCTTAGCTCCTAGCCTGTAGTATTCAGAGCAACTCTTCAGCAGTCATAGAGAAGAAAGGAATTGCAGTAATATTGCATGAGCCAGTATACCGTATCAGTAACTGTATTTTTAAAAATGAAAAAAAGGTTTTTTGAGCCAGTAATAACGATGCATAACAATTGTTGGAGTTAAGCTTATCTGTATGCAAATACTTTATGGTCTGTGGTGGTAATTCAGTCACAGACATGTGCATCAACAAATTTCTGACTGTAGCAGCTACTGCTAACAAGAGCGTCACTACTCAGATTTCAAACTTCTTTCATCAGCACACCATGGGTGCAGCACATTGTTATGTAAATTCCTCCAATAAGGAGCGAAATCCAGAATCTTGAACTGATACCTCAAAGTTTCATCTCTCGGGGGGCAACAAAAGTAAACGATCTACATTGTTAGCATCAGCATGTTAGCGTTAACCATGAATATTTATCATTGTTACGCCCCAGTCTAGGGGTACAGGAACGCAACATAAGTTTGAAAAGATTGCCCCGCCCTGGTCCCCAAAACCATACACAGAGGGAAAACCAATTTCTTAGTGAATGGTGGTTTATTTTTCTACACTGCAAAAATGAAGCTCCGGGGTGAACAAAGGCCAAAATAACAAACAAAACAAGCTAAGTCAGGAGGAGGTGCTATCTAAAACCCTATGTGAAATCAAACATCACAAAAGACAAGCGCTACACCTAACTCCCTAACTGAAATAAACAGGAGAAAACAGTGCAAGGAAAACAATAAGGCAGCTCACCCCTTCTGTCCCAGTGCTATTGACAATGAAAACTAATGTACACACTATATACAGAACTCAGAAAGTCGCACAAAGTCACAGGCACAGGTTTTGGAGGCCAGGGTCAGGTCTGCTGCTGCTGTCAGTGGCTGCCCCGGGACAACTGCTGGTGAGGGATTTTGAAGGAGACCACATGACCAGGGGACCAATCAGCAGCCGTCAGCTCATCCACTCCGGGGCCTGCAAAGACTTAAAGACACAGACAACAACAGCCACCAAAACAGATTATGGACAGGGCCATAACAATCATGAAGCATTGTTGTGTAAGTAGAGCCTCCATGTGCTGCTGCCATGGATGCTTGAAAATCACAGCGCTGTAGCCATGTCATTTGGTGTTGTCACGATATGATGAATTTAGTAGTCTATACCAGTACAAGCTGAATTATGTGATTCTTGATACCAAATACCAAAACAAAATACCTGTCCAGTTTAGTTAAACATAAACTCTTTTGTTTAAAAAGTGGTTTTAAGCCACTGACATTGTAGTAGCAGAATGGATGGAGGTCCTTTTAGGTACTTGGCACACTGGAAGAATTTCCTCCCTTGCCCTGAAAAGCATGATACCACCATTTACATGATGCCTTTTGCACCCCCCCCCCCCCCCCCCCCCCCCCCCCAACACACACACACAATTTGTTGTCCAACAAATGGAAAGCTCCTCCATAGCTGACCTTTACTGTCTGTCTTGTGAATGAGGTGGAGCAGCGCTATCATGGCAACTGCACGTAGGTCACTCTCTTCCACTGTCTTGTGTAGTTTATTTTGTTCCTGTGCATGTGGACTATGACTGGGCAATTAATTGAAAATTAGCCGATCAGCGTAGTCTTTCCCATTTGAGTTTAGTTTTTTCTTTTTAAATTCTGTTGGTACGCCCCTGCGGTATGTACAGAGTGTGCTATCACGTTATTATGGCCCATCAAGTATGGAACATAGAAGCATCATGGAGGTGGTACTTAATTTGAATTCTGATATTTATTGGTATCTTAACTATCAGTTCTGGTGACACCCCTAATGCCACCCTACAGCTCCAACAAATGGAATTCCTTATTAAGTGAGATTAAATAGGTGTCTATGTAAATGTGTCTATATATGCATGTGGTACAGTCTTTGCATCTGTGGTTATATATACTCTTTACGATTTGTTGGTAGCTTCGGTAGTGGTACTATCCTGCCATCCTGACCACACTGCACATTACTATATGTTTGTGCATTTGTCTGATTCTTGGTGTGCCAGGTGATGTCCACTGTATAGTTGGTCTGTTGCTGACAGTGGCTGCAGGGAGTAAACATATTACCCAATCAGCTCACCACTGCTCAGTTCACCATAATTGACGTGTGTGTATGCTTGTCTGTGTTTGTGTGTATTTGAGCTGAAATGGGTTCAACTGACAGCTGTCAGATCACTTGACTCAATCGTGAGCTTCACTGTATTGCTGTTATTCACATATTCTGACATGCACACACCAAAGTAGCACCAACTCTATCCAGTAATGTGGAAACATTATCGCCTTATGCACACTGTATAGTGGATTGAGAATTAGCGTTGTTTTATTATTCACTGTTGCAAGAAGTCTATTCATTTATCAGTTACAGTTAAACTAAAATGAACTTAGAAAGTCTATAGATTACAGTGCCCACAGTTGGAATTAAACTGAGGGTCTTACATGGTCATATAACAGCAACTTGTCAATCACAAGGTGAGGCCACCTTCTGCTATATTATTAGACTCGACACTTTAAAGAAATGATGTTATAAACAGTAAGACCAAAAGGATTGCTCTGCTTACTCATAAGAAGTAAATTAAGTTTAAGGCACATCTGCAATGGGTTGATTTTCCAGACTTAAAATCTACACTTCCTTATTTTATATAATCTTTATTACAAAAAGAACATCTGAAAAATATCATACATATCATTTTTTTTCCATAAAGGAGTGAGCCAACACAATGAAACACATAACTACGTGTATAGTTAGTTATACATGCTTCAGGGTGGGCATCTTAAAAATCTATATGCGTGTACATAACAAACAAATGGTAATAAAAAAATAATTAATGTATAAAAAATGAATATGCATGAGCAAGCTCTGCTGTGGAAAAACATTGAACATTATATACTACTAATGTATACCACCTGATAAAGCATTTATAATTTCTTTATGACTGCTCTGTGTTACTGATACATGCTGGAATTCTGCATCGCTGCAGCCAAGGAAGAAGTTACACAATTAGAGGTCAGCAATCTTTTCCCTTTTACGATTCAAAGTTGATTAGACAAAGATATCAGGGCTTTCATATAAAACGCTTGATTTGATAAACATGATCATAACATCAATCTGCCAAAGTCCTAAGGACTAACTTGTTCTTCTGACTAAATTGATAGCTCTTGGCTTGATGGATAAAGCCTGCTTACTAGTGAAACTTGTTGTGATGATGTGGTATGTCCAGATATGTTGTCTAGTAAAAGTCCAATAGCACCAGTGTGATTTCACAAAAGTGCCCACATTGGGGTTATGCTTCTTTTTTTAATTAATGACTGTCACATCCATCCATCATCTTATTCATTTCAGGGTTGCTTCAGTACTTTAATATTATGATTGTTCATAACAGTTTAAATAAATGCTAGTATCCTCATTTGTAGGATTTGATTTGATTTTGTAAGTAGTAGTAGTAGTAGCAGCATAGCATTAAAAGAGGCTGTGACAGGCAATAGTGCAGTACAGTTAGAGTGCTAAAAACAAACCTTAAACTTTTCCAACATCCAAAATGGCCTGTTAGGAAATAAAGGTTTAGATAAAATGCACATGTTCATGAATAAATAGGCTTGTATGCTGATTTAAAACTCAAACAGTGAAAAAGACAGCTAGGACAGTAGCCATGTTAAACTGAGCAATCACACTTTATTGATGACTCCATAGACAAATGCCTGGGCAGTAGCTTCACTTTAATGGCTGCACATGCAGGATTTATTATGAGTTAACCCTGACCCCACTCTACATCATCACCTTCACCACCAAACACACACACTCACATGCGCGCTCGTTCTGGGACAAGATTACAGCTCCATGCATGTGTCAGATCCTGATGAATGGTAAGAAATAGAGCACAATAGGGACCAATAACAATACAGTTCAGATAATATGTAGGCCTATTCTTGAGTTATAGCTCAGAATTTGTATTTTGTGCATGCCCTGTTCAGAATCAGAATCAGAAAGGGTTTTTTTTGCCAAATGTTGAGCAGATTTACAACATTAGGAAATTGCTGTGGTACTTTGTGCGAGACATACGATAAGACAAACTTAAATAAAAATAAAACGTGCGAAGCAGATTGATATATACATGAATGCAGGGGATGATCAGTGCAAAAATGGAACAGGTGCACAGAACACAATACAGGGTCATGTGTTTGAATCAGAGCACGTGCTGGGAACAGTCTTATGGTTATTGTTCATGAGTCCAACAGCAGAGCGAGAGAAACTGTTCTTATGGCGAGAGGTCATAAGAACCTGTTGTTACCTACAACACCTGCAGCTCTATTGTTATGTGCATGTGGATCCCATTTGCTTTCCTGCACTTTCCTTACCTCTGTCACTGTGAGCAGTCACCTTAGTGCAAGTATATCCGTGCGGGCATACATGCTCACACACTTAGCATAGGCCCCCTGGTTTTCCTTCATTTCCATATAATTAGATTGTGTGTGAAAGGCTACTTCCAGTGCATTGATTAAGTGTCAGAGGAGAGGAGAGGAGACGAGCATCTCTGAGCAGAGGAGGGACAAGAGGGGCATGCCACTACAAATACCCGACACACATGCAGAATTCAGTTAGAGTTCAGTTATCAAGAATGACATAGCTACTGAAAAAGGTACCAACAAATGAGAGTCTTGCTTGTAACAATGACCCATATTGTGTACAATATTACTTTTACACAATTTGCTCTCTTTCCCTTTTTGTTCTGTGTGACAGAATTGGAGCAGACAGTCTTAGCCTTTTGTTTTCTCAAACTAGCCTTGGTTGTCTCAGTCTTAATTTATGTTGTGCTGTGGCTTACTATGACTCGGGTGTTATATGACCCTCTACCAGCCTGCCCTATATAAGGACAAAGCTAGTGGACTGGGTTGAGCTGTGCTGCGTTTAGATTGCAGTCTTTTCACAAACAACTGTCTAATGTACCTCAAGCCTACATTCCAGAGGACTAGTGAGAATATCCTTCATGTGTTTCTGACTTGATCTCACTTATGTGCTCGCCCTCTTTTCTTCTCTTCATGTTTTATGTGATCATTTTGGGTTGCACTGTGCTATCATGGCTGCTCTGAGATTTTTGAATTGATGGAGAAATTTAAGGCTGTTCATTAATGACCTTGTGGAGGTGTACACTACCGCCTTTAAAAAGTGAAACTTTTTGTTGGTTGAGTAAATAGAAATTTGTTTATGACATTGACAAGTATGTTACTAGGAATGTTGTCCTTCAAGCTTTTCTTTTGTCAGTCCTGAACTTTATTAGACTGTAATTACCCTACAGAGATGCATTTGAGAGTGCAAATGTTTAACGCAGTCAGAGTGAACATTACCAAACTAAGATGCTTCACTCTGCAATTTTTGATGTTACTGAGCTGCTCAGTAGAGCTGAGGACTCTGTTAAAGAGAGAATGCTAGCTGACTGCTTTTTATATCTCTTGAATAGTTTGGAACTTTACTCATTGAGAGTTTGTTTGAAAAAGTAAATCAATTAGGCATCTAAAAAATGGGTATTTTTCCACGTCTTTCCAGTACAAATCTCTCATTTTACATCCAATACAATTATACTTTTCCAAGCTCCTTAGACTACAATGACCTGGATGACAGAGAACCTTCACAGACATCCAATGCAATAAAACCAAAACTATTCCTTTACTGTTCTAGAAGGATGGAGTTGATGTTAATAAGAGAATAAGAACATAAATTAACTATACATGTTCCGCAGGTCTGGCTTTTTGCTCATTGCTGGTAGTTAAAATATAGCTGATGCTGACTCATGTTTGGAGTTGTTTGCCTCTTGCTAAGTGCTGGCTGGAGGTCTTTATCTACCTTCTTGTACCACTGCCCACCCCACTTGTGGCACCAGGTTCGATGGAGAGGGAGCAGAATTGGACATGGCATGTCAAGTGGGCTGCTTAAAGCCCCAGCTGAGTTTGAATAACAGTCCCATCCATACACACAACTGTACTGTAACTGCTCTCTATGCTAAGTGCTAATTAGCAGAACAAAGCATCTGTTGTTCTTTTAAAGACACGATAGTTAAATATTTCATGTGTCTGCCTGTCTCCCCGAGGCTGTTCTGATGAGGAAGCAAGAGAAATAAAGCTGCCACGACACACACGTACACACATGCTACATACACGTTTGCTCTAAATGTACTCAAATGTATGTAGAAGCCAGAAGAAAACCTGCTGAGACAGACAACATGCGTGCGCATGCACACACCGCCTGCACTCTCATGTGAGCTGACAGCAGCATCAGCGTAATGTACCATATTAAAGTGAGCAGGAGCTTTACTATAAACCCCATTCCCCCCTTAGAGAGAGCCAGAGGCATAGAGCAGGAGGTTTGGTCTGAGAGAGACTGGGCCAGTGGCTAAGTGCTTATTACCCTGCCTCCCCTGACACTTACAAATATACACTTTGTTCTTCTACTGTCTGAGGTAGGAAAGAGGGGGCGATGAAGAGAAGGAGCAAAAGATCACAACCTGGAGAGAAAGTAAAAGGTTAAGTGAGTTGAATGATTTCAGATAGGAAAAAGACATATCAGATGCTCTGTCTGTCTCTCCCATCCTTCTCTTTTCCTCCCGTCTCCCCTCCTCTTCCTCACTCCATCTCTGTCTCTTGTGGTTTGAAGGAGGAGTGTGGGGGCAGAGCGCTCTCGTCTTGTTAAACGGCTGGCAGATGACAGAAAAATTAGAGGCATTTCGCTCTTGACAGGTTGTTGTGTGTGCACGTTTTTCCCCCTTTTTTCTGCTTCAAATGTTTTTTGTCAGTTTGTTTTCAGTCAAGCTGTCTCGGCAGCACAATAAGTGCAACCGCTGCATGCACATACGCACACACAGACACATCCCGAGAATCACACAAATGTGCAGGTTTTGTTGTGTTCTCATAGGATCTGATTTTTGTGTTCTCAGATTGGTGGCAATGGGAGGAGGGAGAGGAGCAGCTTGCTCACAAAGATGTCTTCCCCTTCGCTAATTATCGAGACAGGCTTTGATTGCCTGTTTGGAAACAGTTTTTCAAACAGCTGTAATGACGATGATTAGGCGGCGCTGCGAATTCTGAGCAGGCAGGGGGAGGGATGCGCAGTCAGACCGTCCAAACATCTCGCCACCTTGTGCTTACATGAAGGTGTTTTTTGTTTTTTAAGTAGCCACATGTCATTGTGTAAAATGACTTTCAAGATACAGCGTTGGCTTCCTCACTGGCCCTTTCTCCTGATCTGTTTGGAAGATGTTGCTACATGACTTCTAAACATGACTTCTAACTACCAACTTATCTGGTGATATTCTTTGTACTGTGCCAAACAAACAAGAGCAAAGAAAGCAATAAGAACTTTTCTTTTTTTTTTGCAGTGGACTGACTAAGAAACAACAAAGGCTAGGTCAGAGATGATGTGAGTGAACAAGCAGCACAAACACAGGAATAACAGGAAGCAACAGGCACATGTAACATAATGAATCTTAAAATACCACTTGGCTCCATTGTGTTACAGTTTTTGTACTGTAATTATAGATGTTTTAGATTAAATGTTATACATGCAATCATTTTCTTTTGGGGGGGTTAAAAATAATGAAGCTTTATTTGTCTCGTGTACATATTCAGTATGGATGGAAGCACAAATGGAAGTTTTTGTATGTAAGAAAAAAACGGTGTATACAATTCTGTACAAAGGTGTGATCGCCTTTATTGTTCAACAGCCTAAACTCTCTCAGGCAAATGTTCTTGTATTTTAATTAGTCTTCAGGAGTAGTTCTCCAGGTTTCTTGAAGGTCAAGAGCTTCTTGAGGCTCTTCTTTGCCTTTTTTCTGCCTTTTGTTGCATTGTCATGCTAGAAGTTCCCACACTGCTTTAGTAATTCTAACGTCTGGGCTCTGGGGAAGCCGATGGAAAAGGTAGCCAGTGTAAAAAGAAAAACTTTGATAGACCTCCAGAAAGCCTGGAGAACTATTGTTCAAGATCACTTTGCGAAATTACAAATCTAGGTCCTTGGAAGCAAATAGTAAGAAATGAGGGCTGGGTCAAGACTTTTACACAGTACTGTAATTTACTTGGAAGAACCTAAGCTGTCTTGATTTTTAAAAGCGTAGGGCAGCAATTGAACTGAGCACCAAAACAATCTTAAAGTGCAGACACCAACTTCTTGGAGAGAGAAGGAGCCTTGATTTGATTTTTGTTTTTGTTTCTTCTGACAAAGAAAAGAAAGTTTAAATTTTGGCAAGTCTTAGTTTTTTGTCTGTTGTTGTGGATGGATTTTGCATTTATGTTTTAGTCTCAGGGAGCATCTGACGAAGACAGAGGGCACTCGTGTTAAGTGGGCTCCAGAGAGTTAGTGTGTAAGAGAGAGCACAAGACTTGGAGAGAGGGAGTGAGAGAATATTTACCAATGCAAAAGCGTTTTGTGCGTCAGTGTGTATCTAATGTGTCATGTGTGAGTCAGCATCTATTTGTGTCTGTATCTTAAAGCCTGAAGGATCTTGTGGTTTAGATGATGTCACTGATATGACCAATTGATTCATCAAAGCCTGTTTGTGAACAACTGAATATTCTTTATAAAGTCCACCCATGCCATTATTACCAAACAGGAGAGATAAAAGTCAACCAAAGAAGTCTTTCTGTGTGGAGTTTGGATGTTCTCCCTGTATTTGCATGGGTTCTCTCCGGGTACACCGGCTTCCTGCCACAGTCTAAAGACATGCAGTTAGTGGGGTTAGGTTAACTGATAATTGTAAATTGTGTTAGTCCTGCAACAGAATGGTGACCTGTCCGGGATGTATTCTGCTTCCGCCCTATGGTATCACCCTCATGACCCTGACATGGATAAGGAGAATGAATGGATGGACAATTTAAGATCATTATTCATAAGTCATTAGTTAGTCCATAGAAGATGGGTACAGCATAAAAGGGAATCCAATTTGAAAGTGCCTTAAACTTGAATGCTTTCTAATGGGCAGTAGGGAGCGACTTCTTTGTATAGAAAACTGTATGCATGTCTGTGACCATGTTTCTCACATTTATAACCCCAATAAACACTTTACTGAGGGGCTTTATGGTCTCAATAATTAATTTTTAGTACAACATAGTGAACATTTAATAAATTATAGTCTCATTTAGAGTGAAATGGACAAATAAAAGAAAGGTATGCTTTAAGGTGAGGCTACAGTCTGATAAGCTGCTACTATGTAAGTGTTCAGTGTGGTCAGTTCATCAGTCTAATCCATCCTTTAACATTTTGATTTCTGTGCATGTAAACATACCAAATCTGAAGATTTTATAAACCACTAGGTTATACCTTTGTAGTGTCACTTTTTATTTTATGGATACATGGATACATCCTTTATGTACAGTCTTGCTTTAGACTGAAAACCTACTTCAAAGTTAAGGTCCTTTATTCGTTTTATACCAAGACAGTTATTTTAAAAAGCCACGATAACTGATATTTGCAATTAGTGTGTTTCTGTGATTTAAAAATGTACAAAAGCACTCGTGTAGGGAAGAAATGTTTACATCACAAACAGGATTGGTGTACAGCTTTTTGTGTGTTTGTCCATTTTTATTAAGTTAATGTGTCCATTGCTCCTTTTCTCCCTGCTCTGTGTACTGTTGTGGCGAGTATTGCTGTTTTTGCTAAGCACCTAGCTTTTTGTTCAGTTCAAAATAAGTTGTTTTGGTTAATACCAGAAATGCAAATCACATCACTTAATGCATGACAGATGACTTTCCTGTGTGACGCTGCATGTTTTGAAGAGCGAATGAAAGCTTTTTCATGAACTGGATATGTCACTCAAAGATAAATGGTAATACAACTGACATCAATGCTACCACTGTAAGGAAGAAGCCAGCGGGCACAGCTTATGTTTTGGCCTACAGGAATCAGCAAACGCACTCTCAGAGTAGAGCTGGCAGACAAACGTACACAACTCATGCAAAATACAACACAAACACACAAATACAAATTAAGAGATTGAGCATGCACAGATATGCAGTTGTCTTTTGAACCCCAGTGCATTTTACACCTGGGATCAGCTAGATGTTTGTGAGATCAAATGTTGTCCACCCCCTTGCTTCCCAAGCCTACTTCCCGTTATCGCCAGTGTGAAGACTAATCCTCTTGTGGAATTAATCTCCTTTAAATAGCATTTGTTATCATGCTGAGATAGAATTAACACTCTTGTTCCACTTCTGGATGTCAAATAGTCTATTTGTTTGTGTTTGAGGTATTTATACCCTTTAAGCACAATATTTCAGAGATTTGCCTGCAAAATGATGAAAACGGAAGGCAAGTCAGTCTTCACTTTGGTGATCACTGTCTTGTTAAACTCTAGGTGTCTGTTTATGTTTGAATCTATTTGTTCCATTTCATTTGAAGTAGATTTATCTGTGCATTTGTCCCAGAGTTTCGATTCTCAGCCTGAGTCTTATGGGACACAGGTCCATTTATCCCAGACTTTTTTCCCTCCTCTTACTTACCTTTGGCTTTAATCAGATTTGGTTTGACTTCTTTCATTTTTGTTTGTTTTTACACAAGGCCTAAAGTCTAAGACGACCCAGTGGGTCAGAATTACACATGCAGCGTAAATTGTTTAGCATTCTCACTTGCGAGGAATATCTGCAGTGTTGGATAAGAGTTGATGATGATAATTATATGACTTGTGGTAATCTAACAAGTAAAGTGTGCATCCCTTTTCTGAGGGTGCTCCCTGGCTTTCCCCAAAATTATCTATACATTTCAGTACAGGCACAGGTTTAGTAAGGCTTAGGTGCTGAGATTGGAGAGGTCATTGTGCCTGCTATGGCTACAGTGTAAAAGGGGGTGCATTTATACTGTAGTATGGATACTCTTTCTCCTTTTCTGAAGGTATTTTACGTTAATGTAATTTTAAATGTTTTACAACCTATTATTATTCTGAACAATTGAAAAGAAATGAAACAGGTCTATAAATCAGCACAGGAGTCAGCCGGTTCTTGGTTTGGACTGGTGAATCAAATTCAAATAAATTCAAATTTTATTCATCACATACACAGTCTTACAAAGTACAACATGCAGTGAAATGTGTGTGTCCAAGGCGGTGGGGACACAAGCCAATCTTAACCAGTCCATTTGATGCATGCACAGCACAAGCACAGCCAACATGTTTTTGTGTTCTCACTATGAGTGAAGCCACAAAGTTCACCAGTGTAAATAGTTGGAAGACCACCACTAAGACATCTTTAGCAACAAAGCTAATCAGACCCATCTGAGGATGGGCATTTTAAAGAAGCAAAGGAAAAGTGGCCAACGCTAAAGCTAGCCACAAGCCAGCAGCCTCGGTATGAGCAATGGAAGGATCAAAACTGTGTGAGAGAAAATCCTGTAACTTGTTGTAAAGTTTAATCTATTCTTTCATAATGAATGTAAAGTTTTCAAAACTTTGAACCAGTTCATTTCTACTGCATTTATTTGTTTGAGCAGCTGCAGCAATGAACTCATGAGAAAATTCACAATATAATGTCAAAATCTCACTTGGTTAAATGTAAACTTAAAAAAAAATTATACCTCCTGACATGAAGACACTGAGTGAAATTTAGAGAGAATTAGGAACACAAACATCAGTCACTGTCAGTCATGTCTTCTGTCATCCTCTCTCAGCTGCTGATGTGGATTCACTGCCTGAAGGTAACGCTGCTAGACAGCCAAGACAGTTCTCTCAGCCTGCAGCTTAGATCTTAAGAAAGTGCCAGAATTCAAAATATGTGGCAGTCTAATCTAGCATTTGTGCGAGATATGAACAACTTTTTTTGTAAAGTCGTTCATGCTGATTACTATTAGTTTAACAAGCCCGCTATGGTCGTTTAAAACGTGATGTAGGTAGTAGCTAAGATCGCTTTGCGACATGTTTTAGCTGGATGAACAGGTGGCTCTTAGAGGTTTTGAGTGCTCTTAATCAAGTGTCGTTTTTAACTCTAGTAAAACGTTATATTGTCAGACAGCGGAGAGGCTGAAGACTGAGACACCAAAACGAAACAGAAAACATCCAGCAGAGCTTCTCTCATTCATTAGGCTTTCTTCACTGCACCTAACCCTAATAATTGTAGGGAAACTCCAACACTTGATCTAACATATGCAGTGATCCATCTATGTTTGCACACAAAGTGTGAATGCATGGAATGGGTAACAAAATATCAAGTAAACAGTTTGTTAGCCTTTTAGCAAGTCCTTTGTGAGGGGCTCATTGTGCATGCTCGTATTGTGATGATGAAAATTTAATATATTGCTCAGCACTAGTGGGAGGCTAATAGGATGACTCCTGTTGAGTTTTGTGATTCCCTGATCTTTCATGTCGTGCAAGTGCAAGGTTGTCATTTGTAATTGTGAATGAATTGTTTTGAATTATATTTTGCAGCTTGATGAATACCTTTACAGGTGAATTCCAGTAACTTTGCTTATTTCCACATGTTCTTTCCCTAATGCTTAAATGCTTTCATTATACTTAGAATGTGAAACTGTTGTTGCTGTTTTCCTAATT
Organism: Maylandia zebra; assembly: GCF_041146795.1. Lineage (NCBI taxonomy): Eukaryota > Metazoa > Chordata > Actinopteri > Cichliformes > Cichlidae > Maylandia > Maylandia zebra. Next base: position 36,756,304 of record NC_135183.1, on the reverse strand, counting down.
TCCCTGCCTGACAGTCAGGTGGGTTTGAGTCTTATTGTCCACAATGATAAATTCAGCCAAGCCACAAACAACCGTTGACTGTCTTCAGAAGGCAGATGAGGACACTGACCCACACAACCTCTGCCAACCCCTCAAAAATATTTCTCTCTCTAATGCGGCTGGTTGACTCAGAACATTTAATCACATTAAAACATTAAGCAGCACATCTGGTACGTCTGCCTGCTCAGATTTGAGCAGAGACTGGTTTTGTGTTAGAGCGGGATAGAAAGTGAAAGAATGAGAAGACGGTGTCTTTGTCCTGTTCTGTCTCCCAAACAAAGGTAGCAGAGATGGAGAGAAAAGAGAAGAAGAAGAAGAGCTGTAATTTAGCTGGCTGACAGAGGAAGTGATACCTCTTGGGTGTGTGTGACGCCTTAAATGAATAGACACATCAGTGAGCGGGCATGTTTTTTGTGGATATGAGGAGTAAACTGTGCTTGGTGTGTTTTACTCACCCTGTCAAATCTAAGACAGCTCTAAGTGTTTTTATCAGCCTTCCTCCTCCTCCTCTCCTTCTCCCTGTCAAAGCTCAGTATGGAAAAGTGCATGTGTCCATGTGTGTGCTGTTACCGCTAAAAGAGATATGTGCAGCAGGTAGGAGGCTGGAGCTGGCTGGGCAACACCCACATCCTTCCTTTTTGTTTGGTTTACCTCCTAATCTCACCAGTACCGATGCCACTCAAATCATTGAACACGACAACTTTTTTCCCCTTTTTTCATTGTTTAAATGATGATGCTATGATGAGATAAGTGTAAAATCTACACAAGCAGATCAGATAAGGCCAGTCTCTTAGCATCCGCTTCTTTTCAGAGAGTCGTCATCTTCTCTTTGTTTCTGTGGCTTGTGTGATGTTTTGGTAAACTTGTAAGTGAGGAAGTAATGCACTGTGTATCACAGCTAAGCAACAACAGAACTTTCAGTCACAAAGCACTGTATCGACTGCTCTTGCATGTATTTGTTAATCTGGAAGTTCACCTGTCCCTGAAAATTTTGACTTGTTTGCATAGATTGGACCTCACCTTTTCCATGATACCCAAAGCAGAGTTAATGAAAGTTGCTCAGTATCTTATTATGTTTAATAACTCTTACTGATTGGGTCATGAGTGTAAATCTGCAATAGAGCCCAGCCTCCACAGAGCCACATTTCACTCTTGGTAGTACGTAGACCCCATAGTGCACGCTACAGTGTGTAAGGACGTGTGTGTTTGTTTGTGTGAACCCACACTTGTCAAAGGCAAACTCAGACACAGACTGTAATGTCTTAACAAGTACAAACAAGTGCTTCCCACTACTCACCACCTCCACAGTGACCATGTAGGTCATATCAAAGAATGGACTGCAGCTGGAGTGCTGACTTTAGTGGCCATTTGATTTTGCCACACATCAGCCATTGAAGGATCAAAACATTGACATGTCCTCTCATTACCACAGCAGTTCCTTTGAAAATATCTCTAAGCATGTGTTTCGACTTTAAAGAGAAAGAAATATAGGATTTACTATAGCTCTTAGTCTCGCAAAGAAATAAAATCATAAAATTGATGCGTGTGTGTCTAATTTGAAGAAGCTGTCACCAGACTGGTGTAAAATGACTTTGTGTTTCTTTTAGTGATATTATGTGTAACTTCTCAGAAGCACACGTTTAGCAAAATCACATTTTCATGTCTTGTCTTTAATTCCTTCCTCTTCTTTTAAAGGCTTTTCTTTGTGACATGTCCCTTTTTGCTTCCCCTTTCTTCTTAAAGAAGTTTCTCCTTCTTAACGTCTGTTATTTTAAGACTGCAGAGTGTGTCGATAGGGTGGTGGGTAGTGTGATTTCTTTTTTTTTTAACAGTACTCCTATTACATTGTTCTCATAAGTGACCACTTTTTTGTTTCACTAATTCAAACCACTCAATCCGCTCTGTAACGTGTACCAGAAATGGCAAACATCCAAGAGATTTGAGAACTTTCTGCAGCCTTAGGACTACAAATTAACAAAATCGTCCTTAATATATCTGCTTATTTCATTTGTTGTTTAGTAAATACAAGTAATATTCATACAAATGAACTGGATCATTTTCTTTATTATATTATAAGCCATGCTTGCTGGATATGCAATAACAATACCAAAAGTTTAATTGTTACCAGCTGAATTAAACCATTCTTGGAAAATAATTACATAAAAAAATTATAACTCCATAAATAAAATACAAATAAACCTGTTTTATTTTGCCCTTATAATGACTTAATAATATTTTTTTAAACTGTCAAAAAGCACAAAACATGTTGCAAACATCAGTTTATGGGAAGTTTTTATCATGTTCCTATTTGCCATATCACTAACTGTTTGTAAGAAAAAAACAGTAAAAGAAAATGTGAAGCAGCTCTGTAGCTGACCAAAAATTCCACTCTAGTCGCTGTGGGTGGTGCTGTGATTCACCTAAACTCCTCAAACGTTTCTGTTCAGAACATCTTTTATTATTACTTTTTATAAGTAAAAGCAACAATAGTACAGACCAAGAACTGTTAAAATTATATTTAACAAGACTGAAAGATTAGGATTGCTGGCTGAGTAGTGTACAAAACACTATGCGCTAGCTTATTCATTAAACTTAGCTGTTGCTAACACTTTAATCTATGGAACATGACTGATTTTACAATGTAGCTGTCTCAAACAAAATAGTTACATTTATTGCAGGATAAGATAAGAAAGATTACACTTTGGATATTATTATGAACTGAAACTTAACTCAGCTTGAATTCTTTGAAAACAGGTGGGTGCTGCTGTTTGGAGTTGACTGGCTTTTGCAAATCCGTTATCTCAAACGCAAAATACTTCCATGTCGTACTCTACATACAGAGCTACATACTGATCCCTTCTTCCACTGATTGTTTCTGGGTCCTGTGTATTTGAAAGTGGAATAGTTTGCCACCAAGAATCTTTTTAAGACTGTACATACTTTGTGGAAATGTTTCGGTAAAGCTCCTTGGTTACCACTGACTTTGCACTGTGATCAGTTAAAATTGGCAGAATTTTTAAATGGAGTTTACAAGCATGGTAGAATATTTTTGAATAATTGTCTAACTCTGATAACAAATAATTTTTTTTTTAAAACCCACACTCTGCCCAGTGTTTGTGAAATTCCACTTTCTGTTTTGTTTGTGCTTAACTGTTATTCAGCTGCTTTATGTGTGGGTTTGCTTTAGGTCTGCTTTTCTGAGTAGCGCACAGCAGAGCAACTCAACATCTTGTTGGATCATCAAGCAGCGTCTTGAAGGAATGCTTTCCTTCTGCACTGCATCCAAATTTGTGGGCTGTGTTGGACAATTTCTATGACTTTCTAAAGTTGGTAATCCAGCTTTCATGGCCACTTTATGCAGCATTTGGTCAGGTCTGTGGAGGTGACGTGTTTGCTTAAATAGTGTTTATGCAGCTATCAACATAAACAGTTGCGCAAAGAATTAATATAAAAGTCTCATAGAAAAGGTTTCTCATAATACATCTCATGTGTATCCCCTCTATATTTGATTAACTGCCACATCTTCTTTCTCCTTTTTTAAAGATTATAATCCAGGCCTTGAAAGAGTGATCAATTTTAGATTTCACTGTAGGTGGACAAAGCAGTTCTTTTTAAACGCTGCTTACAGGGCCACACCACTTCCTGTGGTAGCACTGGAGGTTGACTCTTGATGGAAATCGAGAGGAGCAAAATCAGCCAATATGACCGTAGATCACAAGGCCACTGTGCTAGATTTAACTAGCTGCTGTATTTAAAATAGAAAAAGACATTAAGAGATTACAACTTTTAGCACCAGTAATCTTCTTTTTAAGGCTCATGTAAACCGTTTGCTCTTATAGATTGTGCAATCATTGACTTTGTTAAAATACTGAAGGGTTTTGTGGATGTCAAAAAAAGTTAACACAATGTTGCCATTTCCTAATATATTTTAGTTGACTACACAATGCATTATCACAGATTCTGAATATTCAGTTCACTTCCCTTATTACTATCAAATAACTGCTGTAAGGATATATTGAACGTGAAGTTGACTGACAAAATGCTTCGTATTGCATTTAAAATTTTTCATCTGTCATTTTCCCTTTTATATGTTTGATATCTTCACATTAACATCTCACACACTTACAAACTAAAAAATCTTTCTGAGGGTGTTTACACTCCTCAGTGAAAGGTTGATCACACTGTGTTTTGTGTATGCAGCTACATTTAACATCCATTTGATGGCCGTGGTCACCCCCCCCCCCCCCCCCCCCCCCCCCCCCACCACCACCACCACCACCACCACCAAGGCTGCATTAAGCCTAAGCCCTAATCACACATGCGCAACAGAAAAAAATAAGTAGCACTTGCTTCTGTGCAAGCCTCCTCCCTTTTTAAAGAAAAAAACTGCTTCAAATGATGTAAACAGCTTCCTGTAACACACCAGTTCATTCATCCAGTGCGCTCCCATTAACCAGATGACGCAGACAGTTGGGATGAATCAGCTATCTAGCTATCAACCCTCCTACATGTGGCTCACATGAACCTGTCTGACGAATGCTGATCCCAGATCTGAGCAAGGAGAGGTCAGGGTGCTTTTAAACAGGAAGTGGATGAGATCAAACGCACCAATCAGATTGCGGTGTGGGGAGACTAAACATCATCACCCCATAGGAAGGAAGTAACTATGTCTGAATTACACAGACTACCATGAGTGTGTGTGTGTGTGTGTGTGTGTGTTTGTGCATGCATGTCTGATTTACACAGACCAGCGTTTACATCCCACAGCCAAATATTTACCTCTGTGCAACTGCCACCCTCCAACAAAATGCTATGATTAGTCAGAGAGGAGTGTGTATAATGTGTGCTTGTCTGACGTCCTACAAGCTGTGTGTGAATAAATGTGTGTGTGCTGTAAATGCATGTATATGTCTCTGTGTTCATGTTTGCATTTGTCTGTGTGTGTGTGTGTGTGTGTGTGTGTGTGTGTGTGTGTGTGTGTGTGTGTGTGTGTGTGTGTGTGTGTAGGGGTAAGGCTAGAATTGGAGTTCCTGCTGGGACCACCTTGGTGAACAATGGCTCTTTTATTCTGCCAGAACATTTGACTGGACTGTGCGTCGCAACAGCTACACACACACAGACACAGAGCCTGAGAGGAAACACACATACAGAAGGCTTCACACATTCATTCGCAAAATCCTTGGGGTATTCACTGGGGGTCAGTTTTCACTTACACTAGACACGTGTGTGTATGTGTGTCTGCGCTTTTCTTTTTTTGTGTTTTGGTGTGTGTGTGTTGTCAGTAAGGTAATTTGGCCCACAGCTTCAGACAGTGTGGAATGTGATTGTGGTGGTTGGTTACACTTCTGGTTTGAGGGGGCAGGGCAAAGGAAACAAAATCTGTGGAAACCTTTGTAGCAACCAAATTCTTTTTAAGCCAGAAGAGGCTGTGTTTGGTTGTTAATATTTTATGGCATTTATTAAACATTGCACTCCATATAGGACTGCAATGACCTGTCATTACTTTACACACATTAAAATATGACTAAATCTAACACATTGCTCTGTATTAAACAACACTAAACTAAAATGTTGAGCTTTTTTTAAACACGTAATAAAAAAACTGCCTTTACAAATTTTCTGTAAAAATAAAGTTGATTTTTGATTATTTGTTTGCTTTTACATGAGCGTAGAAGCCACAGGATGATGCTTTTACTATAGTTACTGTACATGAGTTACAGACAGTGGATTACATGTGGTGTAGAAACATGACTAGACATTTTGAATACTGTTGCAAGCTTTTAGATGAATTTTCAGGCATTATTGATATTATAGTCCACGGTCACTATTAAAATGAATTTGACAACTACAAGTGCTTGGATTAATGGTTGTTTTTCAATATAAATCTATTAGTAATTTGTTTGATTACCTATTCTAAAGAGCTTATGTGATTGACTCTTTGTCTGTTAGCTTGATTGCTTTAAAAGTTCCAGATGTGTTTGCATTAAATTTTAGCAGAGATGCACCGCGGCCTATCTTAGAAATGATGGACTGTTTTTGGGGGAAGGAATCAGAAATGTTATGATTATTATCTTCACAAATATCAGATTGAAAAAAGAAAAATTGGGGGGCACTATGTTGATTACGCCAACAAATCCAGATTTAGATACCGATCTGCATCTGGGGACTCGTTTCATGGGAGTTGTGGAGGGAATTTTCAGCCTTGGCGGAGGCATGAAGTCGCTTACAGTTGTCGTTAATCAAGTAATCCTTTAGTTATCGCTTTGCATAAAGCAATGATTCTTCTGAACCCTACAGAACAAAGTCTGAAAAGGTGCTTTAAATGATGGAAATCAAGTTCATTCTCCCTTCTGGATGACGAGTTCTCACAGTGTGAGCTCATAGTTACTGAAGCAGTGTGACCTATAACCTTTGTGTTGTGCATATCCCCCTGTCTGTGTGTCAGTTGCCTGAAAAAGATAATGAGTATAGGTTTGCCATCTGCAACTGTCCCAATCCCTCTTCTTGATTGCATTGAGCCCTAAATGACCAGATGTTTCATCACTATTATGGCATTAGAGCTGAGCTCAATAGGCAGATGTGTGTCTCTCTTGACTGATTGTTGTGATGACAGAGAAGGTCTGATTACCTTCTCTGATTAGGCCAATGGGTCGCTAATCCTCCCACAGCCGCTACAGATCCTGCGTGTCAGCCGTGCCCTGCACCTCTGAGAGCACTAGTGGGTTATGTAACTCACGCACACACACAGGGGTAGGCACGACAAAGGGGCAAACACACAGGTAGATGAAAGAGAAGTAATATTGTAAATTACATATACAGGATACATAGAGGTCAATTTGCACTGCTTTCCCGCTTGACAGGATGGTGTACACACACACACACACACACACACACACACACACACACACACACACACACAGTGGTAGACAGGATTCTTATGTCAGGGTTTATAACATGAGCTTGGCGGCTCATCCCAAATGTCATGTTTATCTGATCCGTATTAAAGACCCTGTGACAATGGAACAGATGGGGCTGCCTTTTGTACTGAGAGTGCTCATAGGGGACTCACACTCTCACACACACACATATACATATATATCTATGTAGGCTCCCTCTGCTTTCTCTGTTTCTCAGTGGGCCATGTGAGTAGGGTAGAGGTTGTGTGATTGTGTTTAGCCAAGCAGAGTGATTTTGCTCTACAGGGGAGCCAGCCTGCTCTCTCCACGCCAGACGGACAACATAACACACACACATATACAGACGGACATGCATACACACACACACACACACACACACACACACACACACACACACACACACACACACACACACACACACACACACACACACACACACACAGCCACTGCAACTCCTGCACAGTATTTTTTTTTTAAATGTCCTTTTCTGGTTTTACTGTCCTAAAAGATCAGCTGAGAACCTTTGCACCATATTTAAATGCTTTCTGTTTTCTGACTAAATTCTTTCAATGTCCTGTTGGGGTTGATTTGTATTGACTTATGTGTTTACGGGTGATTGATCAGTAGCAAATGTGTTCATTGTATCATGCTAGAAGACCCTCCTCTGTAATTTGCTCTGGTTAAAGATGATGAATATCAAAAATGTGGAACTTGGGCACATTCTTCTGTACTTCTCTGTTGATATCTATCATGCAGCACTAATACAGAACTTGAAACATTTTTCACTATGCTGGCACGTACTTGTCATACTGTAGCTCAGTGAACATGAATCAGCCTTTTTTTTCACACACTTCCATGTTTTCTCTTGACTTTTGAAACTCAGGCAGATCATTGTGTTTATTAAATGCAAGTTTACATATTTTTATTTGGTGCAGTGCAACTGTTCTACTGTTCAAAACCTGAAGAGTTATACTCTGTATGAATATGCTCAATATAGCTGGACAAAAACATTAAGCAAACTAAATCTGTGATCTCTGCTTGAACCACGTCAGATTTCTGGGTATAACTGAAAATATTAACTTCCCGAGATGTCTCAAACTTGTATTTGGGCTTCATTTTCTCTTAGTAGTGTGAAATGTGCAGTAACAGATGCATTGTTTTCTAAGTGAGTGAGGTTGAGGACACATTCAACCCACTGGACCAGCACTCGCTCAATCCCGCCTCTGTGTACAGTTCCTGCACATCTTGCCGTGTATGTGCAGAGTTCATATGCAAATCTGTTTCTTAGCATCTTAACTGTATGCAGCTCTAATAGTTTCTGCTTCTACATTTTATAAATGTGTATGTATGTCTTCCAAATTGTGTGTGTGTGTGTGTGTGTGTGTGTGTGTGTGTGTGTGTGTGTGTGTGTGTGTGCATGCGTCTCTTATTTTTGCTGAGAGTGCCTAAGTGGCCATTGTGCAGTCACAGTGGAGGAGAGGGAGACCAGCTAGCTGCATAAAGCCACCAGTCCAGCTCACAGGCTCCACCAGTAGCCAGCCAGCCCCACTCGGCATGCACCTGGCGTCCCCTCACACACACCACCATTATTAATTGCTAATACATATTTATGTGCACAAATTTGCCATTTGTTTATGCATAAAATTATCAATAGCGCAGGGCGCTTAGCCAGAGAAAACGGTGACCTTTTTAAAGAGTAATAAATGGAACTATATGTGTGTGTGTGTTTGTTGTGTGTGTGCCTGTGTGAGTGTTTATCTAATGGCTGATGTTTAAGAGGGATGTGTTGGGTTGGAACAAGGGGAGGAGGGTGGCGTTTTTGCGACTGGATGTGGCAGAAAGGCAGCTGAGGCTTGCCAAGAGGAGATCCAATGATCTGGATGTTTACCCACAGTTTGTTTTTCACACAGGCAATGAGCTGTCTTTGTCCTCAGCTTCATTAGCTGTGTCCCCGTTCTCAGCGGCTGCACTGAGTGTGCCTTTGACTGTGTGTGATGTTCGGTTTGGCCATCTATAAGTGTATTTGTGAGCATATTTATTACCCATTTACAAATGTGCAGGAGTTGCAAGAAGGTGTGGCAACACCATCTACCCTTGTGGTAATGTAATACTACTTTGCCTACTTTTTAGATAGTTGCATAGTTTTGAACAGAACTCAGTAAGATAAAACAATTAGCCCACATTGCTGGCTGTTCAACATATTTTTTTATACTTCCCTTTGCTGACAATACACAGCTGTAACATATAAATATAGATCTGCAGAGATCTGTGTAGCAACTATAGACTAATAAACTTCCTGGTTTGTCGGGAGTTTATGTAGAAGAAAAAACCTCAAGCTGTGAGCTGTGTGTTCCTGCATGCAACCAAAGCATGCTCACATTATTGTTTTGTAGAACCTGGACTACAAATGGAAATCAGAAGCTTCCGGTACAAAAATTTATCCCCTTCCCATATTTATATGAAGTTATCATTTTATAGATTTTAGGTAGAAACTTATTGTACCAGGTTGTAAAGCTATGCTTCCATCTGAATGGTTGGAAAGATGGCTACCAGCTAATTAGCCTAACTTGGCACAAAGACCAGAAATAGGTGAGGGGGACTACCTTGGCACTCTGTGAGAGAAACAAAGGCTAAACTGCTAAAAATTTGTTGCTCCGTAGAGTAGTGGTGTGTGTGTATATATATATTCACCAAACACATGAAAGATTCTTGGTTCGTTTTCGGGAGGCGATGATTACTGGTGGTTATTTGTTCTACATAGCCAGGCTAGTTTTTTCCGCTCTGCTTTCAATCTTAAAACTGTGCATGACTAGCAAATGTAGTGCCACATGTGATAGATTTTAAGTGCTTTGAATCAGAGCAGCACTGTAGACATCTTCATTCTCATATCTGGCAAATTTCTGGGCATGAGATATGAGTAAGCTAGCAATGTGTTGCAGACCTACGCACCTCCACCTCAACGGACAGTCAGTCCAGTGGCTGGACTGAGACTAACTGCTTGGAAAGTTTTAAAATATTGCTTTGAAGTTCCCAAAATTTCACCCAATTCCTTTATCTTAGTAAAACACAACTTGAGACAAGGTGCCACCAACAAAAACACCAGGAAGGAGAAAAGAAAGCGCAGCGCTTTCTCCACAAAGTCGTATTTTAATGAGTAATTACAGCTTTATTTTTCTAAAGAGCAAATACAGTTGCTCCTTTTGTTTTCCGAAATTGTAGGACAAGGACGAGTGCTGTAAACAACCTCCAGAGTTCTTGTGTCATTTCCTGGAGGAAAGAGTCGTTCTTTTGTTCAGATTTTGCACAAAAGATGTTCTGAAAAAAACAAACAAACAAACCCCCCCCCATTATATTCGGTTATTCAAAGTTCTGAGTTGCTGTTTTATGCTGGCAGTTCTGTGTTACTCTACCTTGGTAGACCAACTGTAGTTCTTCCTTTTACAGTCATTGCTGTTTTTCTTTTTATCCCATCTTGTTTTTCTTGCCTCTTTTCTTTCTGCTCTGTTGTATATTTATCGATTTTCTGTTTTCTTTGCAGTACATTGTCCTTTTATCTCTCTGATGTCTGCAACACACTTCTATTTCATCTTACTTTGCTGTAATGTTTCCTTAGTGGTGTTTCATCTGGGTGAGTATATGTGTGGCTGTAGTATTGTCAACCTGGCTGTTATTTCTCTGAACGTGGAGTGCAGCTGAAGCTCTCTTTTTAACAGGGTTGGCTGCAGAGCCACCTCTCTGGAGACGCTTGTAGGTCAGCTTTTATTTTCATAACCCCCCCCCAAACACACACACACACGCACACGCGCACACACACACGCACACGCGCGCACACACACACACACACACACGCACACCATATTAAGTAAGTGAACAAGCGACTACTTTTAAAGTAAGCCAAATAATCATACATCAAGTGGGTTGAATGACACTGTCACTGATGCTCTCTTTCCCTCACACACACTGTCGCTCTCTCACTGTCCAACACATGCATGGACACCCCTTTCTGTCTCTTCTCTTCTCTCTCTCTGTAACCTAGCTTTTATGTGGCCTTCATGAGGTCACACACAGGGCTCAAGTCAGTTTCCATGACTACACAGTCAGCATCCAGCCAATCGGCATTTTCAGTTGGCCTCTGTGGGGCCAGTGGGCAGCCAGTAAGCATCATATCTGTACATCTGACAGAGTATAGAGGAAGAGGGGTGCACGTCTGTTTAGATATAAAGGAGGGAGATTAGTGCACAGCCATGAGTCACATACACAATAGTTTTGTTGGGTTTTTATTTTATTTTTAATTTTTTTGTTAAAACAGTTTTCTCTTCAGTGTTGAGTTATATAATGTGCAGCTGCCCCCCCCCCCCCCCCCCCCCCCTCCCCACCACCATCACCACCACCATCACCACCACCATCCATGCTAAAATTATTAATCGATGTGGAAATCAGAAGAACGGCTATGAGGTAAAGAACAATCTATTACTGTAACATGTCCCAAATCCCCAACTATTATTTTCTTTTTGTATTTACAGAAATAGAAAAATAAATGTTACAGAAAGTCTTCCTCTCATTTGTGGTATTTTGAGAAGTAAAAATGTCTGTTATGTTGGTTAAATGTGTAATTTTATTACAACACTGGAGATTTTTTTCTTCTTTTTTTTTTTGCGGGGGGGCACTGAAAATTTCGTTGTACAGGAAAACCCCTGCCTTAACTGGTGGCACTGGTTAAAAATTGCTCTTAAACTTTTGTATTTTATTTGTAACCAAGATAATGAAAGCTGAGAGAGGAGTATGAGGAAGGGGAAGTTCTGTCTCTTTCCATAGACACTATACAGAGCATGCCAGTAAATTCTCTTCTTGACAAGACAGTGTCACAAAAAAGCATCTGAAACTCCAGTTGACCTGAAACGAACATCCCAGATTTAGACAAATGTTTACATATGCCACAAAACCTCCTCGCGTTTGTCTCAGTAATCTGTACATCCAGAGGCATGCATTCAGGGTCAAGGTCATGGTTAAATAAACAGTGTTGGGTCCATAAGACAATGATAATTTTTTTGTATTCTTGCCTCTGTACACCAGCATGGTGACTTTTGAATGAAATCATCAAGATATGATTGTGATGCAGACTTTCAGCGTTCAACAAATGCTGTGTTTTCTTCCTTAAGATGCTTTCAGTATTGTTTTCAGTAATTGAAACGCATGCTGTGATCAGTTGATGTTATTAATGTTAGATTGTTGATTGGGGTACTCCTAAAGGTTTTTTTTTTAATCTCTCTGATGGGTTTATTTGGGTTTTCAGTCTAATGACTGCTTCGGCTACTTGCCTCAACATGTTTTTGGACCTCATATTGAGAATTATAGTAAACAACTACCACATGCAAGTTCAAAAGTTACTCCATTTGTTATGGAACAAGAACAAGAACAACAACAATGGCCTTACTTGGACATGAAACTTTCAGTCAAGTGTGTAGTTGTTATTAAACCCCTAAAATAAAGCTGAAAGTTTTCATATCCTGATTGACTGATTAAAAATCCACCGTTGTGACGTTTAAAGGCAAAACTGCTAAATTTTGCCTCTATGCATCGTCATTGTGGACGTAACTATGCTTACATGAATTATATTCTATTTTTCTGTTATTTTATTTTATACTCCAATATACAGTTGCAGGTAAAATGTAAAAGAAAAAAAAATTTTAAACCCTTAAACAGCTCATCCAGAGAGAGTCTTTATTTCTGATTCAAGATTGACTTTTTTGTAGTTGCTTTTTATCACTTTAACTGGCAGCTCACTGAATCTGGGAAGCAGATATCCCAGGTTTCTGAACTGAGATGCTTTGTCTTGATGCATGCTCAATCATCCAGGCAAGGAAATCCCAAAAGGTTGATTCTGTTCATCTGGACGCAGCGTTGTCAGTGGGAGAAACGTTTCGTCAATCATCCGAGTGACTTCTTCAGTCTCAGCTGACTGCAGGTTTCCCCAATCTTTGAAACAGTGCCTTTGCACAGTGACTGAAACTAGCCCACTGAATGAACAATGGGCTGTGAGGTCAGTTCCTTGATCATTAATATACAAATTGTCATGACTGTTGATCAACCACCTTGGGGAAACCTGCAGTCAGCTGAGACTGAAGAAGTCACTCGGTTGAGTGACGAAACATTTCTCCCACTGAAAACTCTACGTCCAGATCAACAGAATAAAATTTTCGGGACTGAGAAGTTTTGTTTATAGTGGTGGACCTCGAGAATTTGTTGGGCAAAATGCCCTTGCTGAATTTTCCTTGTTTCCAAAGGTGGGGTTAAACTAGGGTAAATTAGGGCACAGGGATCTGGAGATGTGAGACCATTTAAAAGGTAAACGGTGAGATGGAGAAATGGCACATGGCGGGCAGGGAGAGTGGGATCTTTATTTATTTGTTTAATTATTGTTATGTGTGGTTAGTGAAAGCTAAGGGAGAAGCAGGCAGATAAGTACAGCTGAGACAAAAGAGGCATATGGAGCTTGACTCTTGAAATGTATTTTGTGTGGTAGCACTGAAAATACCCCTGAGGTCAGTTTGTCCTTCTATGGCTTGTTTCAGAGTTTCATTAAAACAAAGTGAGCTAATGTTGTATTTATGGCTTTGAATTTGCAGTAGCAGAGCAAAGAGAGCTGATGGGAAGGCAGGAAGAAAAACATCCAGGCAGACAGATAGGTAAGTTGACAGCCTGTCGGGCAAATGGAAAGTGAGGTGTGAGCTGGGTCAGCTTAGTTTAGGCATATGGCTCTTGCCAGCCCAGAGACTCAGTACTGAGGGACCATGAGGACAGAATAGGATAGAAAAGACCAACATGCCATCTGGACAAGGGACAAAGAGAAGGAGATGGCTTGAGTAGTGTGTGTGTGTGTGTGTGTGTGTGTGTGTGTGTGTGTGTGTGTGTGTGTGTGTGTGTGTGTGTGTGTGTGTGTGTGTGTGTGTGTGTGTGTGTGTGTGTGTGTGTGTGTGTGCGCACGCATGACAGATTGAGTGATGGCTAGCATGCCCCAGTAACAGTACGGCCACTTTAGAACACGGACTGCACTCCCAGGCCTGTTGAGACTGACAGGCATATATGCACACATGCAGTGGAAGATGTATATAGACATGCACAAACAACATTAACATGCATACACAAACTTGTGTAAACTTATGTATATGCGTGTGGGCAAGTGCATGTGAACACACAAACATGCACACACTTTTGTGGGCCCTTTGACTGAAATTGACTGTATGTCACTGCTGTCTCTTCATCTGCCAGAGCGGCCATCCAGAAAGCCGTGTCCTCAAATCGGACCCTGTGTGTATGTGTGCACGCTCAGTTTTTCCTTTCTATCAGATACCGCTAGAGTGGCATGCTTCACAGGGCATTATATTGTCTGACATATGGGTTTTGCTCCTCTGCTCTGTCCAAGAAGCAAGGCCAAGTGGGCAGGCTAGGAATGGAGCTTTGGGTTTGATCCAGTTTCCATCAAGTCCAGTTGTCTTTAATGTTAGCTGAAATTGGGGTAGTAGCGAGGCTCCACTAATGGGGTCATCGGCCCAAACGCTTGGATCACTTTGTTGTGTGTTGGTTTCCTGTATAGCTTCTGGGTCAGCAGCAGAGGTTAGGAGAGCAGGTTGTTACCATGAGTCAATGTGACAGACACACTTTCTGCGAATAGCTTACCTACATGCTGTTCCTAAAATCAGCCTTTCATTTGGTTTCCAGTCAAAAATCAATGAAAACTTTGGGCTAAACATCTGTTTAGCCCATTTACTTATGTTATTTTTCTGTTCAAAGTTATATTGTTGTTGAGTAAAAATCCAGAGGGAAGCAGGTCTGGTTTCTTCAACGCTTTAGTGGTCCATTCACTCCAGTATACAGGACTCGTAAATCTTAAACATAGTCAGTGTGATGTGAACCTGCAGTGGTTGTGTGGATGGCATTTTCTGGCCTCATGCTTGGTTTTGAAAAGTTCTACATAAATAGAAATACAGTTAAGTAAAAGTTACTTTAGTTAGATATAGTAATAATGCAAACTAGACTAAAAGTAAATGGATTAAAAATAAACTAGAACGAGCAGAAACTAACTGTTAAAAAGTAACTTTGAAGAAGTTTGTAAAAGGCCCTCCTGTAATCTTGCAGAAGTGCTAAAAAGGTGTCAGAGTTCAGTCCTCACAGCTTTCATATAGATGTGCACAGACATATTGGCGTGGCAGTCCTTCTTAAAATCACACTCTGTAAGTTTGTTGACTCTGTCTCTTGTTCTCTGCAGTGTTACGTCAACACTCTCATAGGCTGCTATCTTCTGTCCATCAGACACTAATAGCAACGCGCTTCTCCAGCCTCCAGTCGGCTGAGATGGAAAAAGAGTCTTTCTGATACTTTCCACACATGCACACACACATTACGAGTTATAAATCTCAGAAGAAATCATTTCAGGCCAGGTGTGTATACCTGAGATGGAGGCGGTAAACCATCTAACTGGGCGATCGTGGCTCAAGAGTTGGGAGTTTGCCTTGTAATCGGAAGGTTGCCAGTTCGAGCCCCAGCTTGGACAGTCTCGGTCGTTGTGTCCTTGGGCAAGACACTTCACCCGTTGCCCACTGGTGGTGGTCAGAGGGCCCGGTGGCGCCAGTGTTCAGCAGCCTCGCTTCTGTCAGTGCGCCCCAGCGTGGCTGTGGCTACATGTAGCTGCCATCACCAGTGTGTGAATGTGTGCGTGAATGGGTGGATGACTGAATGTGTAAAGCGCTTTGGGTTCCTTAGGGACTAGTAAAGCGCTATACAAATACAGGCCATTTACCATTTATCTAACTGGGTGTCTGTGTGTGTGGGTTTTTTTTTTTTTTTTTTTTTTTTTAAATAGGATTCCTTAAATCCTTTGACCTGTGCTTTGGCTATGAATGTTAACCAGGACTTATTAGGTGAATGTGAACATGTGATGTGACCACTTTTTTTAGGTGTGTGTGTCTGTGTGTGTGTTTGAGAGAGGCACAGAGTGGGTGGGTTGGTGTGTTTACAAGCTTGCGGGTGCTGAGGAGCTGATGGCATAAACAGATAGAGCTGTGATGGAGGATGTATGCTCTTTTGTTTGAGTTTAAGAGACAAACGACTGTCCGAAATGCACTGACAACCATGGACACACACACAGGCGCACCATCCTTACTCTGCTGCATGTATACACCAGACGTCAGAACTTAAGTGCTCTGTAACAAAGGGTTAGTTTATCCCTGCGTTTCACTGTAAATACGGGGGTGAGTAATACTAAAAAGGCTGGCCTTTGGTCACTGAAGCCACGCACATCTGAGAGATAGTGAAAGAAAGTGTGTGGCTGGATGGGTAGGAGTATGCAGTATTTCTAAGGGCCTTGTGGTCCCTCTATGTTCCTTTTTGAAGGTGCTGTGTGTTTAGAGCAGGGCGATATGATCAAAAATATTTATCACGATATACATTTGAAAATTTGCGATAACGATATAACTGACACTATAATTGACACTAGACAAAATACTTTACAACTCCTCAACTTTATTAGTGCAAAACAAAAAACATCAATGTATTTTCATTTAAACAAGCAGCTTTTTTAAGTGCATTAAAATTAAATAAAAAATTAACAGTGCAAATGTAAATCCTTGCTGACAGTTTAACCAAAAGGCATTTCCAGTGGAAATTAGCCGACATATCCTCAGCATAACCATGTATAATATCCACTAGGGCTGGGCGATATGACCTAAAATCCATATCGCAGTATAATTTGAAGCATGTGCAGTAATGATATATATTGCAATATATTATTTTTTTGTCTTCTCCTGTATAACATATTTTCCACCCTAAAAATCCATTAATTTTCTCAAAAATCGAGATTGCGCCTTATGTATGAATTCTGGTTGTGTTTACTGACCTCGAACCGATTTTATGTAATACATGGCGCTCGAAAGGAAGACAAGAAGAAGGTGCTCCATGAGAAAACTGAGAATTTACATTCATTTGACTTAAATGGAATATGCCAAGATAGGAAGATGTACTCAGCATGTGCCAAAAACTAGTTTCTGGAGAGACTGTCTTCCATTTGCTCACTCAGTCTTTGGAAGCAGCTTGTCACTTTTAACTGTGAAACATTAACACTGTGTGATTCACTACAAGGTTCAGCTACCATACCATGACACAAAGGCAATGCTGCAACAGGAGACTGGAGGTTTTTATCGGGAGTGCCAGCATCTGCACCAAACCAGGCTAGGATCCACATCATCTAGGAGGAACTGGAGAAATGGCAAGATAAAAGCTAGTCTCTGTAAATGCTGAATGTTTTGCAGCCTTAAGGCTTGTGAGATTTTTTTTTTTTTTTTTTTTTTTGCTTTTTATAGTGCATACATGCAGATAAGCAACAAGGTGCAAATGACATTGTTCACATGCTGGCCGTGTAGCTCGAGGAAAATATTGTAAGAGTATATCTTAAAGGGGTCAGATGGTGCATTTTGCACATTGTAGAAATATGTCTTGTTGTATATTACTGTAACGTGTGTGCATCCTAATTTGTATATATGACACGGGCAGTGCACATTGCTATTAGTCGTTTTTGCTTGTGGTTGTTAAACTCCACGAGGTACATTTAAATGTAGAAGGCCAGTAGAGACTGCCAAACTTGTCAGTACAGTTGCTGCTTCTTTATAGCACTTATAAGGACTTCAGTGCACCATGATGAGCATCTTCATCATGAGAGGAGATCCTGTAGTCCACATGGTAGAGAGGCATGCACTGTACTATAAAAGCTCGTTGAGACATGAAAGTGAAAATCTTTGTGTTAATATCGGTGAAACCTCTCACAACATGGCTGGGATTAAGCTATTGTTATCATGGCAAGCCTGATGCCATACATCAGACACGCACACACAAACACACACACACACACGTATGCATACATACACAAAGCTCAGCAGTGGGAGCACATCATCTGTCACCCAGGGCCCAGGCGGAGGGGCGACAGATTGTCCTGACGGTGTTCCTTCAGGTCCCATTGCTCCAAATGCGTGCACACACACGCACACACACACACACACACACACACACACACACACACACACACACACACACACACACACACAATCTGTCCACTAACATACTGTTCTCATAGTATTACCTCAGAGTGAAGGCAGGGCAGTTTGACTGCCTTTATCTCAGAGGAGTATTAGTCAGAACAGTCACATTTAAAGAAATTCTGATGCTTTTGGTACAATTACAATTACACTTGACACACTCTCTCTCTCTCTCTCTCTCTCTCTCTCTCTCTCTCTCTCTCTCTCTCTCTCTCTCTCTCTCTCTCTCTCTCTCTCTCTCTCTCTCTCTCTCTCACACTCACACTCACACTCACACACACACACACACACAGACATGCAGTGAGATTAACCTTGTACAGATCAAACGGGGGGAGCAGGGCTTTCGACGCAGAATAAATGAATCTCACATCAATGGCTTTCTGTAGCTATATGATATGGCATATTGTGGCGAGATCAAAACGCCTGCTTGACGTATTAAACCGTCACAAAACAGCTACGTTAATTAAACATCAAGAGCAGACATTCTATATCCTGACCCAGAGATAATCAAGGGTCTTTTCAGTATCAAAGTGCTGCTCAGTAAACGGTAGGCCTTTAAAGATCGTCATCCATAAACATTACCTGGCTTTGTTCTTTTACTCTCTCGGAGCCCTCACAAACCTTTCTCTTTTTCCTGCTCCTCATTCTTATGTTCTGTTAGCTCGTGCTCACTTCTCCTCCACCTTTTCCCCAGACTTGCATCTATGTGCAAAGAGCTGTGGGCCACATGGATTGTCTGGGCTAACGGCCTTTCCAAATGTGCCTTCTGTTCCTCTGTGGAATTCTCTCTCCTTGAAGAGAAAGGGAGAACAGAGGCGAAGGAGAGAGGGATAAAGAGCAGGTAGTTTCATTAACCACTCCCCCCGCCTTTCTGGGTGCCTGGGTTATGGCCAATTAGGCCTATTAGCAGCAACAAAACACAAGAAAAACACAACAAAACCCAGCCGGCAAGCAGGCAGGTAGTTAACGGTGGGAGGAATTGTTATCTCTCCCACCGACAGGAACAAAGAAAACGCTCTCCAGAGTGCCAGATAAAGAATTTATACCTCCCAGTGTTCTCAATTCAACAATTAAACTCTTTACTGCAATTTCCCATCAGTTGGAGTCTCCAGAGGGACTTTCAATGGACTGCAGTGATTTTTACACCTGCAAAGTGGTGTGTTATGTAATTAACCAAGTTTGAGAGGATTGCACAGGCACGCGGAGAAGCCACAACTTTGCAGCTTTTAAACAAGACTCCTTTTAGCCCTGAGATGCATGTTGTGATGTCATACTGACCTGATAAATGATCCTTTCCTTTTAAGTCTCCAGCTCATTGGTTAATTAGGTAATCATACCTTCTGTGGAGAGTTTTGGGCTGTGAACCAGGAACTTCCCATTTATGTTCCTATTTATGTTCATGTGTGTTTAACAAAAAAGAATGCATAGTTTAAAAGTACAATTCCGTGTGTACTTAAAAAAAAATCCGCAAACTTGCACAATTAAGTTGATCAACATATCTAAAAGTCAGTCACACACAGCAAATGTGTGGGTGTACCAAGCTTAGTTTGGCTCGTGCAGATGTGATAAGAAGGTGTGATATGGTTTTGCCTTTTTTGGCCATAAAGTAAAATGAATTTTCCAACTATCAGGTGAGATGACTTGAAGGATTAAGTCCCAAAGATTCCTTTTCTGCATCTCATGTTGTCTTCTCTTCATTTCCTCATCCCCCTCCCGCTGTGTCTCTCTTTTTGTCAGTCTCTTAAGAAGCTCTTACTCCACTCTCCGATTAAACGCTCCATGCTCTGTATAAAATCCATTAACTCAACATGCCGATACACAACCATCACCCAGATGGGAGCTGTATTGTGTAAGCATTATGTTGAGGTGGAGGAAGATGCAATCAAATAGAGACATGCACAACAAAACGGGGGGATGGATGAAGAGAGAGAGAGAGGGAGAAGGGATGAAGTGAGTAGGCAAGGAGGTAAACTGAATGTGACATCTCATATTTGACTTTTCACTTCCCATTTAGCTGACGCGCCCAAGATAAGTGGAGGAAAGATTACTGGTCTCATTCTGTTAGACAAAGGCGTCTGTGTGTGAGCATATTTGTTGTTTTAGACATGTAGATTCATCCATTTTAAGGCCTTTAGTTCATTCTCCTATGTGATTTTATTTAAAGTCAGAGTTCAGGGTATGTGTGAGAACAAACAGTAGACATGACATTTGATCAATTTCCTGTGTGCAGCTGGATGAGAGCTGCTCCAACTGCAAAATTTCCCTTTAAATGATGTTTAAAGGGAAATTCTTATAACGAAGGTCTGCTTTTAGTGGTTGTGTCAGGCATTACTTTCAGTAATGATAACAATGTACTAATGAACTTAGTTTGTGCAAACAAACTTAAAACTGCAGGATCTTGAATTTCAGCACACTTTTGTATGGCTGCTTTTATTGATTCAGATTTTTAAAAATTTGGATTCATATGATAATGGGGGAAAAAAAACAATCAAACCCTTGAAGGTTGATTTTGTTCATCTGGAAGTAGCGTTGTCACTGGGAGAAACGTTTCGTCACACATCCAAGTGACTTCTTCAGTCTCAGCTGACTGCAGGTTTCACCAACCTTATAAACAGTGACTGAAACCAGCCCACTGAATGAACAACGGGCTCTGAGGTCAGTTCCTTGATCGTTAATATGCAAATTGCCATGACCATTGATCCGCAACCATTGATCAAAGACCACTGATCAATGGCCATGAGTCCCATTCACAGAGAGTTGGGGAATGGCTGCAATCACAGCATTGTAAGATGGCGAAAGATGTACCCTTAGGCCCCCTCCTCGATTCAGAGACGGTCTTTCCCTTTTCACGTAAATGGCCTCCTTGATTCTGCGCTCAAACCAGCGTTCCTCCCTGTCCAGGATGTGAACATCCTCATCATTGAAAGAGTGTCCACTGGCCTGTAGGTGTAAATAAACTGTCAGTCCTGGACTGACAAGGTAGCTCTTCTGTGTTGTGCCATCCGCTTCACCAGAGGTTGTTTGGTTGATTGAGCATGCATCAAGACAAATCAAAAATTTTGGTACTGTATAAGATTGGCCAAATAGGGAAAAAATATAGGCTTTCTGATGATGTATAAGTCCATTGGTGATATTCTTTTTCTATTTTAGGACTGTTAGGTGATCGCTCGTGTGATTTTTTTTTTTTTTTTTTTTTTTTTTTTTTTTTTTTTTTTTTGTTGTTTGATTTTGGTAACTTAGGAGTTTACTCTTTGGGAATTCAACTCATTAAACAATTAGTTTGTGAAGTGTGATTGCTGCAAAGCACTACAAGGTACCTACTCCAGTCATTTTATTGCGTTGAGCTAGAGTGGATAGTTGTGCACTGACGATGATGAAATGTATGACTAGTGAATGCAGCGGCATTGCAAGGTTAACGCAACAAAGCACCAGGGAGGAAGTCTCTATTTAAGTGTTTAACAAATTTCTAAGATCATTATTTATTTACCAGCATCACTGCAAATTACAGGTTGTGTTCCCTGATCACTTAATGTAATGTGCTACAACCGCGTGTTTGTTCATTTAAAGCAGACACGTACAAAATATCTCCCAAGTTGTAATAGTTTTCTTTCTAAATCAGAACTTAAATGATCTCAAATGGGTGATTTATTATAATGTATTGCAATGAGTGAGTGTGTGCATGAAGGTGGGGAGTGGGTGTGTACACCCCCAGTTCCCCACTTTCATGCACACATTAAATCTAAAATTTAGCAGCAATCACCAGATGTTGGACTGATGCCTGGAAATTTTCAATATATCACCCACAACACTCTAGTACTGTAGTATTTAAAAAAATAAAAATATTGCTACTATAACAGACTGGTTGTAAATAAATAACATTATCAAAAAATGAACAAAAAACACAAAATAATAATCCAAACTGCCCGCTGTAACCCTACTTTGCTTTTTGACTTCCTGCCTTTTACGTTGTCCCACAGTACTTGCTGCATTTGTGGGTATTAAACCTTTACACAACTGACATTTCAGATGTACTCACTTTTTTTTTATATGTCTGATATGGCCAGGTGTCATTAAATTGCACTGAATATCATAATCAGCTGAGTAACTCAAAGTCAATCAGTCAAAATTTATTTCTGTAGCTCATTTAAAAAGACCACAGTGCAAAGTGCTTCACACAAGTGCCGCAGTGCAGATTACGACAATATACAAAGTAGTACAGTAACAATTACAGTTATGTAATACAAATGCAGACCGGGTGGAAGTCTGAACTAATTTGCTTCTAACAACTAACAGTCAGTAATGCAAAAGTTAGAAGTTCTTCTTAAAATTTCAGTTCAAACTTCAGATCAGTTCTTTAAGCAGTCAAATCCAGTGTGTACTGAATATCCCTAAACACCATTCTTCATTTTCTTTCATGTACTGCTGGTTGTACTGCAAAGCCTACCAGCTCCTTTGTCAGCTGTAAAATGAAGCATTTCTTTACTTTGGCAGTATCTATATGTATTTACACATCGTCAGTCTATGCATTCTTTACATTGAATGAGAACTGTTTCTGTGTATTTCTGGATTCAGTGTCTTTATACTTCTATAGGATAAATGCATGGTGGATCAGGCAACTCTGTTTACCTATAGAACTGCTTTGAACATGTGAAAAGCCTCGTATTGAGAACCGTGTGTGTGTGTGTGTGTGTGTGTGTGTGTGTGTGTGTGTGTGTGTGTGTGTGTGTGTGTGTGTGTGTGTGTGTGTGTGTGTGTGTGTGTGTGTGTGTGTGTGTGTGTGTGTGTGTGTGTGCTACAGCACAGGTTTTCCATTCAAGTGAACAAGAGAGGCTGCAGCTATCTTCACTTCCAGTTACATATTGTAAACACCTCTTCTGTGTGTGTTTGTGTGCGTGCGTGCACAGTCACACAGTTCCATAACCTTTGTGTGTGACTGACTATGTTTGCTTGTGTGTACATACTGTATCAGTGTGTGTGTATGTCCGTATTCCCCTCAAGGCCCTGGGGTTACAGGCAGCTTGGTGACGGTGCAGATGGGATAACATATGACATGTGAGTGACTGAGTGTGTGTATGCATGTGTGTGTATGTGAGTGTGTGTGCGTGCGTGCACGTCTCGGTCCATCTGGGCTCCCCTCTGATCGACCGGGGCTCCCTCTGCTCTCCGTGACCCACTGGGGAGCCAGCGAATCGAGGGGGAAAAGCAAGCAGCATGGCCTGCCTACCTTCACCCTCTTTCACCTCCACCTACTCTCCTACCCTCAGTGTTATTTGATCATCAAGGGTTTTTTTTTTTTTTTAATGTTTTGAACTCCTTTAAAATGCTGAATGCAGTTAACAGAAAATAAGACATGTATAAGAACGTCCCGAATGAGTCGCAAAGCAAGTACCTACAGTAAATTAACTGCAGCGTAACAATGAATCAAATATTGCTCCAGTCACACTTTTCATTCACCTGATGTGACTGAGATGCACGCTTTGGCCTGTGGTTGATATCAGCACGTCACGCACAATTTCCTAAAGTTGTTATTGCCCAGAAGCGGCAGATTTGACGTAATGGTGCTTGCATAATCATTTATTTCCATTTATCAAGCAAAACAAATATTGTTTAATCGGGTTTCTCCTCCACATCTTATGTCATTGTAAATTGATTATCAGGCCCTTACTTGGGCAAAAGTAACAACAGCAATTTGTGTTAACTAAAGATCCTGTGTGGATTTTGCCTTATTTCAAACACTGTATGGTTTGAGTTAGTCATAGAGTATTGATCCAATCAGGGTTTTATTGTTGCATTAAACACAGGATGGCCAGGCGGACCTAAGCATCCGCTTATACTACAGTGGTAAAGTTAGCTAATGTTATCTGAATTAGTCAGCTATTCCCATTAATCATTTCTTCATTCAAAACAGCTTAAAACAGTTTTATAAGTTTAAAAAGAAAACAAAAAGAACACAGCAAATATTATGATTCAGTGTAGTTTTTCTGATCAGCTGACATCAGTCCAGTGGTGTTCATTTAATACAATTGATCACTCCCTCATGTGAACAAGTTTAACTGATTTGTTTGTTTATTAGGTTTTTTTTAATGCCTCTAGACCCCAAAATAAAGGCCTTCTGTTACTATTTCTGCCTCTAAGCCACTGAACTTAGTATCTTTTCTTCTGGAAACCCCTCTAGTATAAACTGATCCAGACAGCAGTAACTTTAGTAAGAGCTGTCGCAACATAAAATATGAACAGTAAATATGTCTGTCATATTTAAAAATGTTTTTAGTTTAATATGATTGGTTTGGTTCCTGTTTTGTATAATTTACATGTCTTTTGAATTTTCTTCTCTGTTTAGAGTTTAATTGTTTCTCAGGGTTTGAGTTTCTTTTACTCACTAGTCTCTATGTTGGCTTCACGTCAGGTGTTTATAGTTCAAGTATTCTCTTGAGTTCTGTGTTTCCAGCTCCTACTGGGTTTTTAGTCTTGGATACAGTTTGGTGTTTTGCGAGCTCCTGTTCCATGTATACTCCCTCCTGTGCTAAGTTCTCCATGTTTCATTTCCTGTTTTATTTTGGTATCTCCCTGCTTGCCTCATGTGTTTATTTATAGTCTTTATCAATGCATCTGTTTAGCCTCTCATGTCTCTCCATTTGTGTTTTGGTTTCTTTGATTTCTTGAGTTCAGGTTGTTTTCTTTTGTGAATTTTTGCACTTTGTTGATATTAGCTTCCTACCTTTATCTATAATGGTCAGTTTTACATTTGGTTTCCTCTTGAGTCATTTGGATCCCATTTCTTATTGAACCTTGAAAGTTTTACATGTAGTTTCCTGACTTTGAAACCTAACTATGACTAACATTTTCATGGCAATATGCTGGTTTTGGTTGCTTTAAAAGACATTGCTTGCGGCCTGAGACATGACATGTTTACTTTATGGTGTTTAATTGAAACTGCATTCTTTCCAAAAGACCAAATTCCTTCACACATCAAAGTCTGTACATTTTGGGGTGTTCAGCTACACGTGTGAATCAATTTCTGTGAAGGCTTTTGTGTCTCTATTTGGGGGTCTGATATCCCTTCAGAAAATTCTTCATAGACACTTTCCATGAGGGATAATATGTGCCACGTTTTGACAAGGAAGAGGATGGAGTACATGGGCATTTTCTACATAACCTTTTTTTAAACTGCATTTTCTGGCAATGAATGTTGTAAAATTAGAAAAGTTGTCTTCTAACAGTTTTTTAGTAGACTAAATCTAATTATGCACAGGATCACTTCTACAATCTTGGACCCTGCACCTTCCACTAACCATCTTTCTAAAACTCTATGCATTAAGAACAGACCTATTATATTGTTTCCAGAGCATCTTTGGCAAAGCTATACAGTTGTACAAATGCATAATTTAGAGGAGACAGGTATGAGTTAGAATATACCAATGTGATAAATTAATGAGTACAGTGAAAAACATTTGTTTTATAGAGAGATCATTTCAGACTTGCATTCAATGTATGCACATTGAATGCGCAAACAATTGCCACAACTTTCCAGTATGTGGGCAAGTTGTAGCAAACATTGCCTGAGGGTTGTGCCAGTGTAATGCATATGCAATATCATAACATTATATATCCATTCTCTGATAAGTAAACACTTGGGTTTCATTTCAACAGGTTTAGTTGTGATTACATTGTCCATAAAGTTTCTTTTTGACTTGAAGTTTTGCCATTTTTGTCTCAGATGCAAATTTTTCTTAAGGTGGCAAAGTATTCAAATTGCTAAGCCAATGGCATTCATTTTTTAAAACACAATCACAAAAGCAATGTACAGTGCATGTGACATTGTGCATTGTGTCCCTTAGAGACTTGTCAAGCTCTCTTGTTTATGGGATCCAGGTCCATGGCTATTTTGTGTTGCTGGCCAGGGCCGCATGGCGTTGAGGGGAAAGGCTGCGGGATTTGGACTGATGGGGCATTGGCGGGGTGGTGTGTGTAGTCGGGATGAGAGGGAGACAGCAGGGAGCTGTGCAGTCGGTTTGTTCCTGTTCCATCCATGGGCTGGAGGCCAGAGCTTGGACAGAGGATGAGAACTCATGGAGATGAGGGGAGCAAGAGTCAGAAAAGAGAGGGTAAGTAAGGCTTTTTACAAGTGAAAAGAGAAAGGGGCAGAGGTGAAGCTGTGAGGAGACACAAGGTCTCTATGATCAGACCAGAAAGGGTAAAGAAAACAAGGACAGAGAAAAGATGGAAATGTTACTATAACAATTTTAGCAGTCCAAGGCTGTTCCTGTCCAGTCAGAACAGCACTGAGATGCTAAATGACTCTTGACAAATGCAATTAATAATTAAAGCTGGGGCGACAATAACTGAGGGTATACTTGCCTTCTTCACAACCCTCTCACCTTTTTTCTTCAGTCAAGAATTTATCGTCTTTTCCCTCCCTTTGTCATTCCCTCCTTTCTCTCCGGCAGTGCAATTTTGCCACTTGTGTTTAAGCCACACCCCTGCCTCCAACCTTGCCCTTCGCCGCTTTGTCCATCATCCATCCACTCTTTCTTTTGCCACTCCATCCCTTTTGCTCTCTCACCCCTCCCATCACCCTTAAACAGAACTGTAGCCGTCACTATCAGGTGTTGATGAGTTGCCCTATTTGATATTCATGGGTGAGATTATTTAGGTGTGTGTGTGTGTGTGTGTGTGTGTGTGTGTGTGTGTGTGTGTGTGTGTGTGTGCGCGCGTGTGCTGGTTAGTGATGGGGTGGGGGGGGGGGGGGTGAAGGGTGTACATGGTGTACATGAAGCATCATTACCATATCAAAGACATGCTAGGCTTTTCTGTCCTAATGGTAATTACACTGCCCACAATTGGCGCTCACTGCTTGGATCACAACAAGAAGGGGGAAAAAAAAGAAAGGAAAAAAAAAAAAGGATGGAGGGATGAGGAGGAGGGATATTAAAGGGAAGTTGGGGTGGGGGTACAATTGGCTTGGGCTTTCAGGTTATGTTAATACTGCTCATCTATTTAATTAGTGGCTGGCGTTGGTCTTTGTTTACATCTGACGCATCTCTTCTAGAGGAGACAGATGAGAAAGACGAAACAGAAGGAGAGAATGATGAGGATGAACAAGTACCACAAAACAGAACAAAAAGATAGTGGGCTCAAATTGGGTGGTGGAATGGCTGGAGTGGGGTATAAATGCTCCTCTCAAACCTGTAATGAGGTTAGGCGTGGATGGACATTTTGTAGATCGTCGGACTCGAACCCACCTGTTTCTGTATTCACAGACTGACTGATTAGCTGACTGCTGAACTACCTGACTTCTGTACAGTGTTGTGCTTGGTTGACCACATAAAAGTAAAGGAATGATGAGACTACAAGAAGAATTCTCTCACCTCTGCATACTTACAGATCGAGGCTTGGACTGACTCCACCTCTAAGCTGGAGAATGTCTCAACATAATCTGAAGATTTTTTTGTTGTTGTTGCTTGTTTTGTTTTTTAAATGTAGGACACTCCAGAAAATATTCTACCTCCAGTGCAACTCAGTTTGTGCCACATGAGTATATGCTACAAGAGGCTGCAAAACTCAGCGTGTAATTAAGATAAGATAAGATAACCTTTCCACACGAGGGAAATTTGTTTTGTTACAGCAGAAAGTGGACAGTGCAAAGCTACATAGAAAAATTCGAAAAACACTGGGATAAGATACTGTGCGCAATAGAATAGAATAAAATAAAATACTATATACAAAAGAATAAAATAGAATACAAATGCTATATACAATTGAGTATAATACAACGATGCCAGAAAAGAGTATTGAATTTTACCTGTGCTTCTCTCACATGGGCGTAGTTTAGCAATTACATTTGTACTTGAGAGCTAGCAGGTTCATCCATTAGGTTTAAGGAGCTTCGTTAAAGACTATTTAATGCCCATTCTGACACATCACTTGTGTTGATACAGACAGTTTTGCTGGGAGAAAATTTCAAAGGTACATTGCATGTGTGAAAATGGTTCAACTCTGTCTGACCGATGATGTCAGTATGATTAAAACGGAGTGCTTGATGTCTTTGAACATCATCTGAAATCTCATAACTTAACATTTTTCTAATCAGTAAATGTCTCTGACTCTGATAACTCTCCTAGTTATCCAGACTTGGGACCAGAATTACCTGGTGACCCCCCCAAGGCAGGGTTTTGTGGCTATTGCATAATTGCTAATAATTAGGTGGCTAACATTAACGTTTGTGCAGACAGGTTCACATTTATGATAACTGTTTAATACTTGACTGTCTTTGAAATGGGAGGTTTATTGACCTTTTAAATGATTCCTTAAGTGTTGTTCAGTGAGGGGAGGGGCTGTGTGCCTTCGTGTCTGCACCGGTGCTGTGTGAAGTTGTGTCAACAGAAGGAAGCAAATACAGTACAGTTGGTATCAATACTGTTGCAGAGAATTTATTTTTATTCAGTTTTTTATTTATTTTTTTCAACCCTGTGCCCCATTTAATAATTACTACTTAAGCGTTTATGTTGGAGTTCCTATAGTTACATGAAGGACATGCCTTCTTTAATTAACAGAGCGGTTATCAAAATATAGCTGTTAAGAAAACATTGACCTCATGCATTATGTTACATGGTTTTCTACAAATCACCTGAGAGGGGCTTAAAAGAATGGATAACTGGCAGACTAAACGTTGAACTGACAGCATTTGCTTGGCTGCACCGCTCTGCCAGCGTGTGTGGGGTTTTTTTTTCCTGATGTTCTTTCATCCCATGTTTGGTTTGAAGACCAGATCTTTAAGGCTAACTTTTTGCATGCAATTTGCCAATGCATATGAGTCGTTCCGCCTGAACGCACACGTTTCTCTCAAGTCTTTGTAATGTGAATGCTTTGCCTCCTGAATACCTGCGCGCATGAATCTGTATCCACTTTTTAAAAAGGGGCTTGTGATAGGTATTGTAATAGAACCCATTTTACAGCACTCACAAGGGAGAGTGAACAGGGAAATGAGAGTGAAATGAGGATTTTTGCCTCTGTTAGAATAAGCCATCACATCTCAGATAGTTTATGGCTCTGTCTGTTGTTTCCGAGGTGCAACACAGTAAAAGACTTCGGAAATAGTGAGAAAAGGTCATCATTATTGTATTTAATGATGTTTCTAATCTATTCTTTGTATTTGTGTTTGTGTGCATGTGAGTATGGAAGTGTATTTTTAATGCTGGATGAAGAGTACAACCTGCTTAAAAAAATCACTGACAATTTCAAAAGGCCAAAACAGACTTTTTTTTCCTTTTTTTTAAAAACACTGTTTACTTCAAAGAGCAGGTCAGAAAAAAGCCTTTGGTTCCAAATACTTACCATTTCACCTCATCGTGCTGAATGACAGTATGTGTTTTTCTCCCCACGGTTTACTTGAAAACCTTGAGAACAGTCGCCATCTTATTCAAGGCCCTGCAAAAAAGCAGCTTTGAAAAGCACTTGTCTACAAATTGGGGATGCGTGCTAGGATGGTGCTCAAGTCAGCTGATGATTCGCAACAAGGCTGTAATTTCTTTCTTTTCTTCTTGAGGAGAGTCGAGGAAGTTTACGAGAAGTAGAAAAACAGATGATAGAAGATGCCCATTAGATAAACAGTGTACGAAATGTATGGTTGAGGAATAGAGGGCTTCAGAGACTGCTCTTGTAAAATACAGTTTGCAGATCTTCAGTGTGAAAGCTGCCTCAATGCCTCAAGCTGGGAAATACATATAAACAAGATATGCAGAACGCAGTAGTTCTATTACTGAAAAGAAGGGCAGGAGAGGAGGGATAGATCGTGCTGAAGGAGAGAAAAGAGAGAGAAGAAACAGGGAGAGGAGAGGGAACAGCCCACATGCTATCACACTGTTTTTAATAACAGTGTAGCGACGACCCGAGGCCTCCACGTCCACGCAACGGCTGTGCAATGTCTGCTCGGCGTCTGTGCCACACACAAAAGGGCTCAAATCCAAGAGTCAAGCCATTCTGCTCTGTCTGTCAGCTAAAGGCTGAAGAGAGGCAGAGGCAGCTAAAGACCTCTGCCTCTTAACGCACGTATATTCAACAAGAGAATCTGTACTGTGGAGACTTTTTATTTCTCTCTTTATATATAGATGAAAGGTTGCTATGCACTCTCAAGCCATGCCTGCGCTAGCGACGGTAGATTTGAAATCCAAATAAATATTCAGTTTTAATACAACACTTACTTTTCCGTGTGTGTGTGTGTGTGAGAGAGAGAGAGAGAGAGAGAGAGAACTATCATTGAATTTGGGCTTCAGTTTGATGTTGGGTAAAGTTTCTTGACTGTATTCTGCATGGATGTGATGCCACGGTAGTGACAAAATCTGTCCACAGACAAACAGCAGACAGTGTGCTCGAATCCACCTTTGTGGTCTGGGTATTTCTGTGGCATGCATTCACAACGTAAAAACAATAAATGCCCTGCTTTCATGGACAGGTGCAAGCATGGACCTGCCAATCCTAAGCAGCGGGAATTTTTAAATTTACACATTATACCGACAGGTGCTGTTCAGCCATGGAAAGTCATGTCTTGGAGGAGGTTTTGTTATTGAGTGAGTAGATCATTGAAGACTTTTACTCACTGTGCACCTGTAAATATCAACACTTCACCGAGTTCTTTTGATTCCTCAGAGGCATCCGATGGAGGACAAAACACTGCTCCGTAGACCATTTAACACTTTATTTCTCTTTCACATTACTTCTAGAAGGGAGATGCGTCCTGCTTGACACGTTGCCGCGGATCTCAAAATGGTGATGCGCCCCTAACAGTTTTATTACGGAAGCTCTCTCATTCTAGTCTAAACAACAGGGTCTCAGTAACTTTCCACTAGAGATGGTCCCCTCTTATCTACATTTTCCCAGCAAGCATGAGCGAGAGTCTGCAGCTTTCTACTCCCCAAGGACACATGGTCTAATGCCTTTATTTTTTAGGGCTGTGTCCACTTAATACTACACTATATAACTTTATAACACTTATTAATAAAAAGCATAACATTATTGAGGCACTGCAAATTATCTAATCCCAACACACCTTAACACTGACTGACACTGCTCATGGTTGAGTTTCTGTGGTTCCTAAAGACTTCCACTCTGTAAAATTGACACTCAGAGTTGGTCAGGGAATATCTAGGAGGGAAGAAAGTTTAACAGCTCACTTGTTGGAATGATGGCATCCTGTTACAGTGGCATGCTTGAATTCACAGAACTCTTTAGAACGACTCATTCTGTCGCAAATGTTTGTCTTGGCAGACTGCATGCTTGATTTTATACACCTGTGACAATGGGACTGAAAATACCTGAATTCAGAGATTAAACGGTGGGACCTTTATAGTGTATAACACGTATTTATACAAACTAATTAGACAAAAGAATTTAAGAACCAGACTGTTCTACCTCTTTAGCTGATTTCCTTCTTTTTACGTTCACTGATAATGGTAGGTTAAACCAGTTCTTGCTGTCTACAAACAAAATGAACTGTGATTCACGGTTTAACCAGTGTTATAGAATAGAATAGAATTCAACTTTATTGTCATTGCACATGCACAGGTACAGGGCAACGAAATGCAGTTTGCATCCATCCAGAAGTGCTTTAGTGATATAGATATATTACAATATATATTAGCAATAATATAGATATGTGAGTATATTACAGAAATGGGTCTATTATGGTATGTTATAATGTACACGGTATGAAGTATGTTGTGAATATTCTATAACTATAAGTATGTACAGGCTGTAGTGAGTACAAGCTATGTACAGGATATGAACAGGATATAAATATGAAAAACTATACAGAATATGAAATAAATAACTTTACAGAATCTGGGATATACAGCTATACAGAAATGGGAACTATGCAAGTTGTAAACAGTTGTAGGATTAAAGATTATCGAATGTACAGAATGATTATTTACACAGAGCTATACAGTAGTGCAGTTAAGATAAGTGAGGGTGTAGATAGTTTCTACAGAGGCTATATAAAGTGCTAGTGGTTGTGAGTGGTGGTTCAGTCCATGTTATTATTGTGTGTTTGAGGGTACAGTTGTCCATTGTGGGTGTGTGTATGTTCAGTCCATGAGTTTAACGTGGGTCAGATGTCAGGAGGCAGAGTTCAGGAGTCTTGACAGCTGTGGGGAAGAAGCTGTTCCGGTACCTGGTGGTCTTAGTCCGGAGGCTCCTGTGGCGCCTCCCAGAGGGCAGGAGGGTGAAGAGTCCATGTGATGGGTGACTGGGGTCTTTGATGATTTTCCCAGCCCTTTTCAGACACCGCTTCCTGTAGATGTCTTTTATGGCAGGAAGTGGTGCTCCGGCGATGCGCTGGGCAGTTTTCACGACCCTCTGCAACGCCTTCCGGTCCGAGGCAGAGCAGTTCCCGTACCAGACTGTTATACAGTTGGTCAGGATGCTCTCGATGGTGCAGCGATAGAAGTTCACCAGGATGTCTGAGGACAGGTGGTTCTTCCTCAGAGTCCTCAAGAAGAAGAGGCGCTGGTGAGCCTTCTTGACCAGCTTGGAGCAGTTGGTCGTCCAGGTGAGATCCTCGGAGATGTGGACTCCCAGGAACTTGAAGCTGCTCACACGCTCCACAGCCGTCCCCTTAATGTGGATGGGTGGATGTGGGTCAGCATTCCTCCTGTAGTCCACGATGAGCTCCTTGGTCTTCTCGGTGTTAAGCAGCAGGTTGTTTCTGTCGCACCACTCAGCCAGACGATCCACCTCCTCCCTGTAGGCGGCCTCATCGTTGTCACTGATGAGGCCAATCACCGTGGTGTCATCTGCAAACTTAATGATGGTGTTGGAACCATCAGCAGGTCTGCAGTCGTGGGTGAAGAGGGAGTAGAGGAAAGGGCTCATCACACAGCCTTGTGGTACACCGGTGTTCATTGTGATGGTAGATGAGTAATGGTGTTATAATAATTTTGGTGAAATAAACTCTCATTTGTGCCTTTTTTTTCTGTCCTTTTTTCCTCCTGCATACCGATTTGCATATATGGGCCCCGTCTGTGGGTACATTGTGCAACATGAATCAAGTGCAAGAGTAAATAAAGTGTAACAACTTGCCGTTGCTAACAACTTTCCTGGTCAAAGTGGGTTTCAAATAGATAAAACATTATGAAAAATGAGAGCTGTGAACATAAGAAGTCAGTTGTACACATCTATAAAGTTTTGCTAGCATGTCTTTTACGCTTGCAGCACTAATGTTTTGACAAAGTTTATCCATGGGCAGGCTTCTCCTTGTACTCACTGTGTAAAATTTTCATTATGTGATACATCGTCTCTCACCTATTTCTCCTCCAGTCTGCACCGTACTCTTCCCACTCAGTATTTCACCCAACAGCAAAGTTTGTGCATCTCTACAAATGCATAGTTACACTAAGCTTTAATTTAAAAATATAACCAGAAACACCTTTCATCCCTCCCTTGTTTTCTTTCAAAGAAAACGGAGCAGTAATTATGTGTGTGATGTTACAGTGTGGCATTTATTAGATTATATTAGATTTTATATTAAAATTGACTTAAAATAAAACAAGCTACATATAGTCTTGATTAGCAAATCTTTGATAGTCACTGTGACCATTGTCGATCCTTGAGACCATGGATGTGGCTCAGAAAGATCCAGGCAGACAAACACCAGCCATACTACTCGAAACTGAAACTACGTTTGTGGTAGTTTCACCTATAAACCCAGTGACAAATTTAGCACTGGTACGTTACAGCAGCTTGTCCTTGTTCACAATGTAAGACCAGTGTTTTCACATACATCCACTTTGTGTTGAGTGTTTTGAAGAAAATATCAACAAAAATGGCCAGTTAAATGGTAGTCCAGATTGGAGAAAAACATTTTAAGTGCTTTAAGGTGTCATTACGCTCAAAACAAACTGACTGTCCAACAACATGTGAAGGTAAGTGTTTATAGATGTTCTAAACCAGTAGAACCGAATATAAAAAGCTTTGTTTTGCAGAAAAGGACATGTGGCAATCATTTGAAAACATTCGTGTATTTTATTGTTACTACTTATTGTGATTCTTTTATAAAGGTGGGTCTGATTGATAGGTAATTAGTTTTACAAAGTTGTTGTACAACTTCGTTGTTGTACTCTAAATATAAAATGGAAATATCAAGAAATCAGTAACCTACATCTGCATTTATAATGACTGACAAAAGAAAATTAAAAATGCAAAGAAGTGACAGGAGAGCAAAGTTGCAGAGGTTTTATTAGAGACACAGCTATTTTGGCATAATTTTAAAAAGTTTAAATGTCTTTGGTATTGAACAGCAGAAATGAGGCTTTCTTGTCGGAAGTCATTTTGGAAAAAAACCAAAAAAAAAACAATGGCCGACAGTAGGGCTGCCACGATTAGTCGACTAGTCACGATTGCGTTGACTCTCAAAATCGTCGACGACTGATTTAATAGTCGACGCGTCGTTTGAAGCTTTGTAAAATCACAAAAGACGCAGGAATAAGTAGTAGGATTTAAGAGTGTAATAACGGACTGAAACAGAAGATGGCAGCACTGCATGTACAAGGATGCCAGCTGCCGTTAAACCCCGAAGAAGAAGAAGCTGTGTCCCAGAATTCACAGCGCGGCCCTGCTCAGTTTCCAACAATGGCGGCAGCTAGTTAGTTTTAATATTACTCTTATTATTCTTTCTGGGTCACAAAATAAACGTTTAACATATTTTCAGGCGAGAATGTAGCTGTGTAAACCTCAAATATCTGCTCAGTTTATCAAGACACCACATATTTTCAAAAGCGCTCCGACGTTTTCGGAGACGTCTGTTACCCACTAGCTCGATAGCTAGCCGGGGGCAAGGCTCACTAGAGCCCGTGAGAACACCGGACTCCCGGCAAATCGTTTTCAAACTCACCGCCGTCTTTCGCTACTCAGGTTAAACATACATAAGTCACTTAGATAACTTCAAAATGTTATTGTTTGGCTTTTTTTTTAGTATTTTATTTGTTCCTGAGTAAATCGGTTTGGCTGAGATTAAAGTTATAGTTTTTACACAGCTGAATAAACGTGAAGCAGACAGCTGATTATCAGAAGTGTGAGATGCTCGAGAATATACTCTGGTGTCCCGTTATTTTAGATAGCAAGGAGTTTATTAAACTTCACCGAAACAATCTGCAAATTTCATTAAAATTTAATAAACTATCATCTTGTCTTTATTTTTAGTTAGCACATACCTTACACACTTCAAGCTGTAAGCTAATGATAGTTAAATAAGAGCAGATGCTGCTGGTGCAATAAGCTGTACGTTTTACGTCTAATGGATGCATGATCTGATTAGTCGACTAATCGCAAAAAGTAATCGGTGACTAGTCGACTATCAAAATAATTGTTTGTGGCAGCCCTAGCCGACAGCGTTCTGCACAACAGTAGACTGGTGCAAGATAAGCAAGCGAATAATGCAGAAAACAGAGATTTGAGATTGGGAAACTGTTCTTGAAGTACCCTTAGAGAGAGGGACAGAGATGTGCAAGAAGTGTGATTTTTTTTTTTATTTATTTTTTTTTTTTTATTTATTTTTTTTTTTATTGTGGTGGAATCAAAACAGCAAATGGGAATTAATAACAATATTTAGTAGTTTTGATCTTCTTTTGCTGCTAGTTTAGTGAATTTTGGTTGGAGAGCGACAAAACCCGCAGCATCAGAATCTGTGAGATGTCGGCGTTCAACCCCAACAGCGTGTACATGCTGTCGGGTGAGAAAGCCGTCACCCCACAGATTCTGATGCGTCTGTTCCGCGCTTTGTGTTTATGTCTTTGTGTGGAATCTGCTTATCTGCTCTCATTGGCTCTCATTGGCTGCTTTAGCTGTTTGGTGGTTGTTGAAATGAAAGCTTTAACCTGACATTCTGGCGTTTCTGGCAAAAAACATTTTATATTTAAAAATCAGTTCAGGATTTAATGAATCCATATCGCGTTATTCAAGCTAAAATCGATTTTAATCAGAAAATCAATAATTGAAACCCACCCGTATTATAGTGGTCTGGTTCTAATAAATGGCTTAATGTAAAGTTAATATATATATCCTATCAAATGCTTACAACTACCATTCCAAGTTGCAACGTTAAATTCCTCTACAAATGTCAACAACAGTATACAATTTTACTGTAGTCTTTTTCGTATTGCTTGAAGACGTTTCACCTCTCATCCGAGAAGCTTCTTCAGTTCTAAGGTCAAATGGCAGAGACTCCCAGATTTAAACCTAGTGGGAGTATCCCCCCAAAGAGGGACAAAAGGACCCCCTGATGATCCTCTAATCACCTGAGCCAAGGTGTGAAACTGGGTGTGGGTCCCAATCAGCCAGAGTTTTGGGTGAGCTCATTGTGAAACCTGGCCCCACCTTATCATGTGATTTCCTGAGGTCAGATGGCCCAGGATGTGAGTGGGCATTCAGGCGTCTGGGGAGGGAACTCAAAACTGGATTATAGATGGCAGAGAGTTGGTGTCGTAAACCACCGCATCTGTTCAAAGATGGTCGCTCACAGTGGACATAGATGGCTTCTTTCAATCCTCTTTCAAACCATCTGTCCTCTCTGTCCAAAATGTGAACATTGGCATCCTCGAAAGAGTGTCCTTTATCCT
Organism: Maylandia zebra; assembly: GCF_041146795.1. Lineage (NCBI taxonomy): Eukaryota > Metazoa > Chordata > Actinopteri > Cichliformes > Cichlidae > Maylandia > Maylandia zebra. The sequence continues at coordinate 36,719,656 of NC_135183.1, read as the reverse complement.
TAAGATGCAGATGGACAGCTGAGTCTTGTCCTGTGGAGGTGGCTCTTCTATGTTGTGCCATGCGCTTGTAAAGTGGCTGTTTGGTCTCTCCAATGTAGAGGTCTGGGCATTCCTCGCTGCACTGTACAACAAACACCACATTGTCAAGTTTGTGTTTTGGAGTTTTGTCTTTCGGGTGAACCAGTTTTTGTCTGAGCGTGTTGCTGGGTCTGAAATGCACCGGGATGTCATGCTTGGAGAAAACTCTCCTGAGTTTTTCTGATACACCGGCTACATAGGGGATGACAATGTTGTTACGTCTGCCCTTCTTATCCTCCCTCGCTGGTGTCTGATCTTCTTTTCTGTGCCTCTTTGCTGACTTTATGAACGCCCAATTAGGATAGCCGCATGTTTTGAGTGCTTCCTTTACATGTGTGTGTTCCTTCTTTTTTCCTTCAGGCTCCTTCAGGTCCAGACGCTTTTCTTTGCAAGCCCCTTTGACTACAATGACCTGGATGACTGAGAACCTTCACAGACATCTTTTTGGTATTCATAAAACTCAGTAGTTTTAAGAGAGGGTACACTGATTTTATTTTTTAAACCTATTGAAAGTGTAGCTCCCAAGTTTGACAGGACATTCATCTAGCTTTCATTATGTCAAAATAGCTAATAGCTAAATAATGGCCCTTTTTTCTTTTTTTTTTTACCCATCTCAGTTTTATTTAAATGTCATTATTGACAGGTAATAAACACTGGCAACATGAATTCGTTGCACAATATAACGAGGTTGTATAAAGTCTGGAAAATTATTTCAAGAATTCCAGTCTTGTTTTATGTGTAAGGAGATCCTCCTGGTTAAACACCAAGTCATCTCATGGCTCTTTGATGACTAAATCGAGGTCCAGTAGGAGGCGTACTCGGAGCAAGCATCTCAGTCCTGGCCTCCACCTTCCTACCTCCCACCCACCCTCTGGAAGTCTCTCTCTCCACTTCCCTCGCTTCTTCCTCACAGTGTATCAAGTGCATCATCCTCTCACACCTCGCTTTGCCCTCGAGAACAGTGCCCTGCTCTCACAAACCACACACGGCACAGAGACACACAAACACTCAAACACATGCACAGCGTCACCTCGTAAGTGAGATAAGAAACTTGCAACACCAAAGGGTCCGGCTTCTGTCACCCTGCTACCTCGCCTGGACCACATGGCCTTGGGTGCAGAGAGGAATGAGAGAATGGAAGAGGAGGAGTGGGAACAAGAGTAGGAGGGGAGAAAAGGAACGCTCAGGAGCAAAAAGAAAGGAAAAAAAGGGAAATGTGATAAAGTTGCAGAAGATGAAGAGATGAAAGAGGAAGAGAGACAGATGGGGCCAGAGAGGGGGAGAGAAAAAGGCTGAGGGACACAGAGAGATTAAAAAAAAAAGGGGGGGGGGGGAAAGCAGTTAGCGAGTGGCAGCAGTGCCAGCAGAGAGGGACTGTTGTTTTCAGTGCATGTTGTTGGTTGGCCTGCCACCAGTTAGCATGAGGCAGATGCAACCGGGAGCGCTCGGTAATTATTGCGGTGAACCTCCCTCAGAGCACATGTGCTTTCCGCTTGCTAATCTTCACAAAGATTCAACGTAGCCAGTCTGGATTTCAACATTTCACCCCTGTTAAAACAGACAAAAAAAAGAAGAAGAACGGCACCGCGTGAGTGTATCAAATTTCTGCTTGTGCCCGGGCTCTGTGTGTTTTCTCAGAGCAAAAAAACACATTTTAGATGACAACTTCTGTTTTTGTTTTTTATCTCCTCCCATTTGTTTTTACCGTCAACATTGGACTTTTCAGTCCGACTGGTGCGTTAACCACTGCCTCTTATCGTGCGGAGTTCAGCAGCTCCTGTTCGCCTTTTCAACAGGTGTTTGTGGATCCCACTGTAGGAGAGCTGCCTCCTGCAAACTCCAGATAAGCTTCCATACTCATGACTCACCGATAGAATCTGCATATACCTGCAATCATATGCTCCAGCCAAGTGACAGAAGTTTTCCCTTGCCGACTGGGAGAGATAAGTTATCTCCATCAACTGTGCCTCCCTGCACTTTGAACATATTATTCAGATACACTTGGACTCACTTTACATAGACTGCAGTCTGCATTCATACTGGTCAGACTACTCTTAATGTGCTTAAGTACCCCAACAGTGGATTTAAGATTGAACTGAACTTTATATAATTCTTGTTATGGCCTTGTCAGATTAACTGGTACAAATGTAATGTACTAACGTTGCCTCTTACAACAGATTATCATATGAATGACATGCTCTGAAGTCTTTACAATTTGTGTGTTGAAGTGTATTGGAAACAGGCACATGACCACACATTAGTGTGACAAAATCAGAAAAACTGAGGGGCATTTTTAGATGGTTGGAATGCAATTTCTCATCGTCAAGGCTGCTGCTGGACATGTTTTACAGCATGCTGTTTTATTTAGTTTTCTTCTTCTCTCCTCCATCACATGGCCTTGTAACTCTGCTACACACAATCCCCATTAATGAAAAAACATGCACACACCAAACAAATAACTAGCAGTGACACTTCAGAAAACAGTGCAAGCGGTGCAGCAGAGTGAACTGATGTGCCACCAGGAAGTATGAGATCTGCCCCCAACATTTCTTTTTCACCCCAACGACTGGATACGGAACTCATTAAACTAAAAGGCTTTTTTTAGTTTGCTGTATTTTTAATAAAAGTCTTTGTAATGAACACCTGCTGATCCAAACCGGATCACTGTATTTCCACAAGTTTCACTTGTGCGCCCACTTCAGTCACTTTACCTGTGCAGAGGAAAAGAGCAGCCTCGCAATAACTACCTTATTAGTAGGGTCTCTGGCAAGGTGCCCATGGCTACACGAGCTTGCCAAGGTCAAACGATAGTACAAACAAAGTGAAACAGCAAACTTGAGATACCTGAGCATATTAATAAAACCTAAGAGGAAAAAAGATTTAAAAAAAGGGGTGAAATCAGGAGACGATTCCTGAGCATCACCTGTTTATTAACCCCCAAATGCCCCTGCACTCTTGGTGACTTCTTCTCGGTTAACAGTCTAACTGACAGCATTTATCACAATCAAAATCAAAACATTAAAGTCAATGATGATTTCGGAGATAAATGTCATTTCAATCGGGCCCATTTCCATTATAAATAGCCTGAGAAATAGTTCCATTATAGTGTCAGTAGTAAGATGTATTATTAGATTCACACAGATTCTAATTTAATCGTAATCCTTTCTGCATTTCTTTTCCCTAAAGCATGAAGCAGATAGTAAAACACTCACATAGATGCAACACTTAAAAATTATTTGTAGAGAGAATCACTTATTCTCTAATAACATTTCGGTCACAACAAATTTCTTCACGCTGCTTGTATCATAGTTGAAATAAATTTGAAAAAAAGTCAAGTAATGTAAAACACGAACGTGATAAATTACAGTAAGAAGAACCTCACATTAGGTCTGAATTCTCATTTATGACCAAAATGATCATATGTGAAGAAACAGTGTGGAGAAAATGAATTAACAGGGAAAGATCTATACACATTTATACAAGTTTTACTCTTTAACACAGTGTAATTTCACTGAATACTTGTAACTAGAATTTGCATGCACTGAGTAACTTTCTTCTTAAAAATTACTGGTATATGTCGAATAAAATCTTACAAAGCTGCACATGGAAAAAAAAGTTGTTTTTTCTGGTGCTCAGGTCAGAGTGAATAACTTAAAATAAAGAGGCTTTTGATTTTGGGAAGTAACACTGACTGTAGCTCCGTTTCTAGGCAAATCTGATGGGTCATGATAACAAGCAGAACTAGTGTGCGCTCGCTTTAGCAAACGCACGTAGAGTCCTACTAATAGAAAAGCTGTGAAGACGTACTGAAGCAGTTCCGCTATCTTCTCTTGTCACCCCCCCCCTCCTTCCTCACCCCTCCTGTTTCCCTCCCCGGTGCGCTCTCTGGAGCCTGACCTCCTGTAAGTACCATGTAATCTCTGCTGTTGGACTAATACTGTAGTCTTTCCTACGCAGGTCACCAGTGGCTTTTCCATCTTGAACACGTCTGCTGTGATCGCTGGTGTCCCTTCCAATCCCCCCCTCCTCTTCCCATCCTGCGCACACGTACACACATATATTCGCACACATCCTTAGCTCAACACGGGTGGTTAAGGCACAGCAAGCCTTGTTGTACTTGAAAACAAATCACTGCAGTGTAGCTTAATAATGTAAGGAGACTTTTAAGCCACGCAGACAAGTTGATCTGCTCCGGTACAAATATGGGAACTTATTTCATTACACACATTCACCCCATTTCAAAGTGTTGTTTTTGTTGTGTTATCAGGGCAGTAATTTCTAAATAGGTCAGTCAGAGATGAGGTTTTGCAGTTACATCTGTCTGAATTGAAGCACAAAGCGACAGAGTAGGCATGCAAATTTTACTGTCTCAAATGCTTCTTTTATCACACCAGTCAGGCGTTTTCCTCACATTTTTTTTCTAAAAGACCGTTAAATAAGAACTTTGTATTTAGAAGTCGCATTCGTTTTGATGCTAAAGAAAAAATATCGCTAAATCTGCCATTTTCAACTCGGAAGACTGCCTTGAAATAATTTGATAGATGTGTGTATTCATTTCAGTGTGTTTAATGCTCTTCTTTACATCTACTCAAAATCACAAAGCCCTCGTGAAAGCAGTGGATTTGCAAGAACAAAACCAAGTGCTCACCTGGATTACTGCCACATATGACCCAACACTAGTAATTTAATGCAGATTTATACACTGTTCTTCATATTTTCCGAACCTTTTCATTCCACCTTGCTTTATCTGCTTTCTTTCTTCTTTTTCCTACCTAAATATCTGCCACTGCATTAGTTTTGGTCATGGCTGCACACTCATTTGCTTGTGCTTTAAAGGCTGAAAAGAATTCTGGGCGACAATGCTGCAGATCAGGGGGTCATTGCTGGCTGCGTTTCATCGCATAAAGAGCTTGTGTAAGAGATAAAGTATTGTCTGTTGTACCGCTTATGGCAGAGGTCAATCTCAATCAGTCTCCTTTGTCAGGGGTCTCAGCACTGACATCCAAAGCATCGATTTTCTTTTTTCTTCTTGCCCATAGAACTCATAACATCTGAATTCCATTTATATTTCATAATGGACAACCTCCCCACAAGCGCAGTGATCTGCTACCTGAACAATGCCAGTTTGGCCATTGTGAAACTGAGATGGCTTTCACCGTAGTACCCTACCAGTAATTGAGTTCCTTTGCCAGTCATGTGTGAGGTCAGTTTAACTGCAGATGTGTGCCGGATGGTGAAGGGGGAAACAGGACTATTGAAACCCAGAAAGCCGCCTCCATTGTGGAGGCTGTTTGGGAGAGGCTGTGACAACGGTGTGCAAGGCCTGTGGGGTTTATAATAGACTAGCAATACAGTCATTATCTGTCCAAGGACTCTAGAACGAAGCTTTTAGAGCAGATGCTCCCCTAACTCAAGGTTTGTACACACAGGAAGTCGGAAAGAAAAAAGACACAGAGCTGCCTGAAGCATAAAGGTCTATCTGGAAATATTCTGCTATGTGGGCATATCACATTCTTCTCTTCATGGCCGTTTTTCTTCATCCATTTTTTTTCTCTAATCATGATTTCCTCTCGTCGCTCTGCTCACTTTGCACGGCCTGCTTCTTTTTCCTTTGCCGACTTGTTCGGTAATGATCCTCGCTCTCTGTGATGGCTGGAATCCTTTTGTGCCGTCTGACACGTTTTATGTTTGAAAGGGAACAGAGGGCGTTTTTACAATGGCCTTTTATGCCCTGTGAGAAATATATGAGTCTTTTGGCGCAGCTAATGAAGCTGCTTTCATGTCCCCCACCAGTAGAAGTGTATAGAGATGGATTGTCTAGGGCCCACATAAGCCCCAGTGTAGCCTGCAGCACATTGTAAGGGCCCCCAGTTGCTCAGTATTGATCTAACGGTGGAGTGGGGAATGAAAGAAGAAAAGGAAATAAGAGAAAAGAAAAGAACAATCTCCAGTTTAACTGTTCACTAGTTTTCTGCTCGTACGCTGTTGCTGGGACAGGAGAGCAAGTGAGGTGAGTCTGTGTTGACAGGCTAAGCTCCGCCTCCGCCACTCTTGCCGCTTCACCAACACGACCATCATCATTATCAAGGTGACCATTACTCCCCCTTGTTTCAAAGACAGTCATTATGGCTTGTAAGAACAGAGCCAGGGCCAGGAAGAAAGATAAGCACAGACAGAAAATAAGGAGGGGCGGACAGATGAGAAAAGAGAGGAGAGGAAGACGAGGAGGAGGAAGGGGTGTGATGAAGAATTATGATGAGGAAAAAAGTGTGATTGGAGAAGTGAGAGAGGTGGGGAGAGAGTACGTGTGGGAATAAATGAAATAATTATGAAAGCACTTCACCAAGGGCATATTGTACTGTGCAGAAAGTAGCTTCAAGTACACACACACACACACACACATGCTGTAAAGATTCACTCATGTCAGCCATTGTCAGCTCTCCTCAGCTCTTTGGTTAGGCCAGTGTTAGCTTGTAAGGGTCTCGCTGCACTGCCGGGGGTCATGGGATATGAAGTCTCATCGTGGATTTAATTGTCTCTTCATAATCAGATTAATTAGCAGACGTATGCTTGTCAGTGGCAGTCTCATACCCGTGTAGTCAAAGACACACACACATCAACCACAACACCCTCCCCTCCAACCTTCACCATATCTTCCTTGTTGTTTCTCAGTACCCTCAGCTGCCCTGTGCTCAACAAGTGTAAAAGAAATGTGCGTCAAGATGTGATTGAGTGTTTGTGTTGGTATTGAAATAACCTTGTCTACACACCCGGTCTCTGCATATCTCTTGGAGTATGTGTCTTTTTTTTAATCAGTTGTGTATGCTGCGTTGGAAAGCTGGGGACCGACATCTTCATCAACAGCAGGAAACAGGATTATTCTGAGCGTTTAACATCTGAGGCCGCAGAACAAGGCGTGTGTGCAATATGAGGGCTGTGAGTTCAATGGTAAAACAAGAAAAGGTTTTTTTTTTTCCCCCCCCCCTTTCTTTCTTCAAGAGTACAAGAGGGAGCGGGGTAAATAATTCATTTCCTTTGGCTCAGGGCACGTCCTATTGTCACCGACTAACAAGCACAAGGACAGGCGGCCGGCGGGCCTCTTATTGCTTGTGAACGGCAGAGAGAGGAAAAGAGGCAGAGAGAGACGGAGCGAGAGGAAGAGGGGAGGCATGGTAATGCGCTCTTTGATCCTCCCTCGTTAGCCCTTGGTGAGCTTCCTATGCTCACCGCCGCCCAGAGAGATGGTCAGATCATGCCCCTGGCTCTCCATGGTGTGTGTGTGTGTCTTTGTGAGTGTGCCCTAGAAAAAGGACAGTAAAGACACTTCCTCTCTCTAATATAGCCCAGGTGGAGGCGCTTGCTCTCAGACAGCCAAGAATTAAAGCACGCATACAAGACTGAGAGAGGTCTTAGATTTCGCAAGAATAAAAGTGCAAAGTCACATATGGCTAAAGTATGTGAACGTGCACACTCATTGTTAGTGCTGGGTGATTGCTACTTTTGGCTGCTCTCTTATCAAGAAGGGTCATGGGGACAGAATCATATATATTTTGGTATTTTCCACAAAGTTGGCTACAACGTGTCTGATCCTTAAAGAGTGAGCCTTCTCCATCCGTGTTCCTGCAGTGCTACCGTCGTTCATTGGAAAAGCCTCTTAGAAATGGTGAACTAATTACCATAGTAGTGGTATCGTTTCGTATCCTCTAGTATAGTATGAGTACTCCTCAACTCTTTCCATCTTTTTGCTTTTTTGCTGTTCTCTGCTTTCCTGCATACTTTAATACAACTAGACTCCTAATAAAGCTCTTCTTATTTACATATTTTTCTATTATCATTTCTATTAAAACTACATTCTTATTCTGTGCTGGTAAGTGCTGTTAATATCCTTATTTCATAACCAAGCTGTGATCTGACAAAATCACTACACGCATAAGATTTTTTCATCTATATTTAGATGTAAAATGAAAACTCTGAAAGTTAGTTCACATGAGCAGCTCGTTCATGTCTATGTAAGCTACCATGCGATTGAGAGAATATGCTGCAGCCACTCATTGACACAAGGGCTGCGCCTGTGTGTGGTGGTAAAGCAAGACTTGGCACTTGCTGCGCAGTGTTATTGGGACTGTAGGGAAAGTAGCTCAATTTCGTATGAAAACATGGTCAAATTATTGTTTTAGTTTGGGTCAACTAGTGAGAGAAAATGAATATGCTAATTAAACACAATATTATCTATTATCAATATTAATCCTATGTTAAGCCACCTTTGTGCTTTGTCTTGATCTGAAATGCCTTTTGAATGTGATTTTGTCCTGTTGTATTACTGTAGTTATGAAAAAGAGGCAGTTAAGTTAAAAACCCACTCAAGGAGACAAAGATTTGTTTCATCCATGGCTGCAACTTCATCATCAAGTAATCGAAAAACTATAATGAACTGTATTTTCAGATGCACACATCATTTTCTTCTGAATGATTTGAGAGCGCTTTATTTTTAGGTCATAGTGTGGACATGTAGGAATCAGTTGTCCTTTCTGTCTAGTTATATTGTACTCTGTGTGTGAAAATCCTATTCATCTTTCACTGTAGATATTTTACACTTCTATAACTGTCATTATAAGCATTGTGCTTTGTCTTTCCCCCTTGTTCTTTCTGTGCCATTGTTTGCGGGAGTAGGGAAGCAGGAGGAGGTCCAGGCCTGCGAGGGGACAAGGTCCAGGCTAGTGGCAGGAAGTCTTTAAAGTTTGTAGCCACAGCATTTCATCTAAGCGCTGAGGGGGCCCCCTGGCCACAGACCCCCGCTTTGATCCTCTCTCTTTTTCCCAGTCTGCCTCTCTGTTGCTGTCTCTCACCATATCACCAGGGCAGGGCTCTAGGTTAATTAACAGATCCAGTTAAGGGATGTACAGTACAGGCACAGATCCATGCACGTCCAAACACAAGTAAACACAAGCAAGAACGTTTTTGGTAGAGTGAACATTAATGTGGACCCAGACACACGGTAACGCAGCTAACAAGCGAGCAGAGACGAAAAAAAGACCGTGTACACACAGTGTCTCACAGACACAAACACACATCGTTCCCCCTCTGTGACTCACTCTAACCAATTTCACTTATCTTTATCTTATTCTGGCACAAATCATCTCCTTGGCAATTTAGTCAATGTGATACCAATCTGCTCAATTAGATGTGTGCTGCAGGTGGATTTTATTTGATTTCATGTCATGCCGTTGTCAGGTTAAGTGAAATTTAGTTTCATTCTGTTAAAATGTCTGTTCTGTTCAAGAACGTGTGCGAGAGCAATATTTTTGACTTTGTGAGATAATAATTTTGGCAGCAATTTCTGTTACAGCTCGGTAATAATATGGTAATAGTGGGGTAATAAGAAAGAAACACTGATAATATAAGACTGGAAGATTATCAGTTACCAAAGCAATATCAAGATCTTCTATATTTATTAATTGGGTAATAACGGCAGAAAATAAGTATTGATACAAATGTATACTTATAAGGCAAGACTAAACAATAATAGTATAGTAATATATAGATAATAATACAACCTGCTAGCAATAGAATAGTATTGTAGTAGTAACATCCTAGTAAAAGATAACAGATGATATTTAATTCCATGCTAATAACCAAAACCTGTGTGGTGGGTTCTTTGCAATAACCAGAAACATTATTTTAACATTGTTTTTAAGAGATTTTAAGATTTAGACCATCATTTTGCTTGTACAGCATGTTAGAGTCGTAATTCTAACATTTATATTTAGCAAACACCGACTTTTTTTTCCGTTTCCTAGGATTTCAGGTAATCATCATCAATCGAAACATTCAATATTGCATTTTGCACCGTCCTAGATTCCAGGTTATCACACTGAGACTACCACACATTTCTAGGTAATCGTAATACAGTGGAACCCCGACTTACGAATACCCCATTTAACGAAAAATTCAAGTTTCGTTAAATGGGGCACTTAACGGCAATATTTCTGCCCGTGTTACGGCAAAATGCCCGTGTAACGAAATCCGCTGGCTCTGATTGGCTGAGCCCAGAATTCCTACAATGCCCACAATGCCTTCCGAATCATGTGACAACCCCCTTGTCTTTCGTACTTGCGCTTCGCTGTTCCACTTGAATGACGTATTGTTGTTGCAGTTATCAATTAGCCTATCCGGTTGTTCAGTGATGATGCGACGAATCCTACTTCCGGGTCTAAAGTAGTCTGCGTTTAATATGGCTTTTGTGTTGTTAACATGTTTAATGTTATGTATTTTCTTATATTTGATCTCAAAAAGCTCCTAAAACAGTCAGTGATCACTGTTGACCTCCCTCGGCTTTTATTACCGCTAATCATTTATTTAAGCTCAGTTTTTAAAACCTTAGGATGTAACTACAGCCCAGCCCATGCAGCAGTATATGAATTACTAACCTCGTATTATGGATGGATTATCTCAGTTGTTCTCCTGGCTGAAGTTTGGTCCTTTTACAGCATCCTGCCATGCGATTACATTTGTTCCTGACCACCGAGAACACTCACGTTAACTTTTATCGAGTGGGGAAAAAAGTTAGCTTGTTTATATTATGCTAACATAGCTGTGTCGCTAGCGGTCACGTAGCACATCATTATATACCAGCTAGCCCAACTTCAGTAACCCTGCAAACGTCACTGCTGTTTCGTTTTCTGTCTTCATTTATGTTGGAAGTGATAACAGAGCTGTACGTTTTAATTTGTTTACAAAACCCTGCAGTCAGGACATGCTATATTGTATTTAGATAGAAGCTAGCGAGCTAACTCCCTGCTAACTTCTAACTCCGTTAAATGTCATAAATTCCGTTTTCATGGATGCCTGGATGTTAAACTCAATTGTTACACCTGGTAGAGCAGAACGCTGATCATTTTATTAAAGATGAAAGACTTTAGACAGTTTTTCAACTCTCAGTAATGCCATAGTGATCGTTTGATATATGGACCTGCAGCGGAGTTTAGACCCAGACACGGCTAGTGACGTCAGACTGAACAACCGGATAGCCTATCAAATAAAGGACTTTAGGCATTTTATTTCAAGAGCTACATACATATAACCAAGTTCATCAGAACTGAACTGGACCAATGCATGAAAACTTTTTAATTTTAAACAAACAAAAAAACTTTTTTGTAGTGTAAAGAAGTTCAAGTATGTTCTGAAAGTGCTCGCATTGAATGCACCATTCATTCAAAAAAACAGACAATGAATAGACTGAGGTGTCTTAAGAAAATTATGTACGATTTTACCATTATAACAGTTTTCAACCTTTAGCCAGCCTGCTGTCTTTACAAAGAAATGATTGACTGTTGTAAATCAAAGAAACACGTGGGCATGACTACTTGACTTGACAACCTTACCCTGGCAGGTCATGGACACTGTCTTTTGTCAGCAAAAGAAGAAGATGAAAGGTAAGAAGAAAACTCATGATGATTCAGACCTCTGGCTTGGATGAAATTAACAGTTCAGACAACACAATGCTTCCTGAAGCAGAATAGTCCAAGGATTATTCTCTCAGTCTCTGCAGTTATCCCACTTTGCGGCAGCTTCAGTTTATTTGACATCCTCACATAATGCTCAAGGAACCAAAGTCATGCTAACACCACTCTTATCACTTACATTAATGTATTAACTCTCTTTTCTGTCATATTACAATAGTACATGAAAGAACATGTTAAATTAATCAATACACACTGAAATCTTCACTTCACTAAACCCCGCTGCTGTGTTTTTGCTGCTGACAGCAGTTAGTTGCTGTCCATTTCTCTTGATCTGCCCACATAAGTTCAACAAACCAGATCAACAGTTAATGTTTGAGCCCTTTCTCCATTAATGTTGTTTTTATATGTCAGTCATCTAACTGAACTCATGGACCACATGTCTTCAAGTAAGGTAACTGGGTCAGAGTGAAGAGTCCAGAGTTGTACAGACGCCGTCTCTATCCTTAAACTACCCAGTGAGCAAAATGTCAGCGGGTCGATGGATCGATGAGTGGTCGATGTTCTCATCTCTGTGACTTCACATTTCTGGCTTGTTCTGTTCACATATAAAAGGGAGTTTTGGTCAAGAACAATGAGATGCTTGAAAGTAAAGATTTAATACAGTGTCAAGCATCAATTACAGTAGAAACAGTAGCTCCATGTGGATGGAGATTGTAGCAGATTTTGACGCTGTTATAAATTACACAAACACAGAGTGGTGAGCAAGAGTTGGAGTGGGTGGGAGGGCAGATTTTCTAAAAGTTACACCAAATTGTGATGCAATTAAACAGCCATCAGTAGCCATTTGTATCAGTATTCTTCAGCTAACAACTCTTTAATATCTCATTCAATAAAAGCCAGCTCTCTCAGCCAGCCAGAGAGCTACATTTGATCTAAGAGAGGGCACGGTAGCTGACCCTGTCGCCTCTCCTCTCCCCTCTCCTACTGTGTGTGTGTGTGTGCTCGTTTATGTGTGTGCATGTGTGTCGTACTTGTGGAGAGGTATTAGCCTAATGGCAGTTGCATTCAAACACTTTTATTAGCTTTTCACATGCCTCTGCTGGGCTCCAGCCACTGTTTCAGAGCCACTCGCTTTAACACGGTGTACACACACACACACACACTTTTTCGCTACCTCTGTCAAGCACCCACACCCTCCAACATACACACACATTCACACACAGTCACAGGTCTCTAAGTGAGACAGGGCCCTGGGTAATTTGCTGTAGTGGAGCAGAGTGGCACTAAAAGCCTGCTGGGTAATTGAGAGGCTAGGGGACGGAGTGAAGCCGACTGCCCTCTGCATGTGTGTGTGCACGTGGAAGTGTGTGTGTGTATAAGTGAAGGCCCCTGCTCTCTCTCATTATGCTGTGGCTCCTGCTTGCCTGTCATTGTCTGGACGTGGCGCCCACAGAAAGCAACAGTAATGCGCAGTGACACACGGCGTGTGTGTTGGCCTGACTGTATGCGTGCACGTGTGTGTGATGTGCAATGAGACATCATGTCCTCTGAAAAATAACAGTATCCTCACCCTGCCCTCTCCCATCTCCTACACATGTGCACAAAATGCAAACACGCATAAACACACACATTTATCATTCCACTAGTTGTATCTAGTCCGAAGTCAGATGGCAAACAGTCTCCCCCTCTCCACCCCCACCTCACTTGTTTCCTTCCCTCTGCTCTGTTAACCCCTTTTCATCTCATAGCATTTATCTTTAGTGTATGCACAGCATGTATAAACGTTCAGATGTGTTATTACTAATTATGACTGATTCCTTGCAATATTTTTTTTATGCACGTGAATTGGCATTTTTTTGCACATTTTCTTCTAACTACTCTAACCTTTGGGTGGTTTAACTACATTCAGAGTGCAACTTCGATGCCATAGACAATATTACAGTGTTATTAACAGTTTGTTTAGCCCTCACGATTCATGCAGATATTTGTGGTATTATTTGGGCTGTATTTAATGAGTTTTGTGTCATACAATAGAATTTCATAAAATTTTTATTTAAAAATGAGTTAAGCCCACCGATGGATGCCGTGATGGTGAATTACTCTGACTTACTCAAAAAGATTTTCCACTGTAACTTGTATGTAATGGACTCTTGAAAATAGAGCAGTCTTCAGATTAAAGGGTATATGCTGTGAATTGTTTTTATCACAGGTTATTCATTCAGCCATGTTCCTTTTTCTTTCCCTTTCCTCTTCAGCCTCAGCCACTGTATTAGAGATCATTACACTGTCTTCTTTCCTCAATATCTGTCACTCACAATTTCTTCACAGACCTTTTACTCTGCTTGCATGAACTGCTCAAATAAAGCTCAATACTGGTTTCCTATGACAGCAGTATGCGGCCTTCTGTAGGGTCCAGACAAGATTATAGCATACTTTTAATATAAAGATTTAGAAAAGAGCATTTTTGCCTTACCTGGAAAAAAATTGTACAATTAGACCTGGATTTATTGTTTGTCTATAAAGAGACCAACCTTGTGTCAACAGAAGCTCAAACTTTACTTGAAAAATCTAACAAAAATGTTTATAATTTGCTTTGGACGCTTGAGGGCCTTTTTTGTTTTGTTTTTAATTCAGTTGATGCATAAAGACTGGTTGGTGTGTCAGCTTCTTCATTTATACCGATAAACCATAAGCAGCCCCTTTGTTCTGTGGGAATAGTTCTGACCCTTTGGGGCATGCATGTCACTGACAGCAGATCCCTTGGGTCCTCTCCACTGGAGGATGGGACCATGATGTGATTGGCTTGGTCAGTGTCTTGGACTCCTTGTCCGATTCCTCAAGTTACTCCTGGAATGTTTTTTGCAGTGTGGTGTAGCACATTGTTCTGGATCTTTATCATGTCTCAGCCATGGAAGCTAGACAAAGCATTCTTTGCACAACACCTATGTGTCTGCCTTTTTGCATGTGGAAGGATCTTGCTGTGGCCCCGAGTCAGATAAGGCTGTCACCATGGAGGATTCTGGGTCACGATTTGGTATCTCGTCAGGGCAAGGGGAGACGGGTGGCGGAATAGTTACTTCCGCAGACGATGTCCGGACCAGGCCTTTCAGGGCCAGTGACAGCATTTTCTTGATAAAAAAAGCAAATAGTTCTCTTTATTTTGAATAACCAGTATGTTTTTAAGGTTGCAATGTCTCTTAAGGAGAAACCCAGGGTGCGGTTTCACATGGTAAATGGCCTGTATTTGTATAGCGCATTACTTAGTCCCTATGGACCCCAAAGCGCTTTACACTACATTCAGTCATCCACCCATTCACACACTGGTGATGGCAGCTACATTGTAGCCACAGCTGCCCTGGGGCGCACTGACAGAGGTGAGGCTGCCGGACACTGACGCCACCGGGCCCTCTGACAACGGGTGAAGTGTCTTGCCCAAGGACACAATGACTGAGACTGTCGGAGCCGGAGCTCAAACCGGCAAACTTCTGATTACAAGACAAACTGCCAACTCTTGAGCCACGATCGCCCCACATGTACAAATGCCCGTTTTTATCCGTCAGCTGCATTCAGTGAAGAAGAATACTAGGGTCAGAACCAATCAGAGGCAGATTATGGGCAGGTCTGTGCTGAATGTTGGTGCCACACATCTAAATTTTAGAAGCATTTAGTGTTTGGTTGCACTATGATGGAACCATGCTTTTATTCTCAGCTTATATATATATATATATATATATATATATATATATATATATATATATATATATAAAAAATATAGCTGAATGGTAAGAACAAGATCCGGGCCATCAACACGTACGCCCTGCCCGTGATCAGGTACCCTGCTGGGGTAATAGGCTGGCCAAAGGAGGAGATAGAAGCCACTGACATAAAGACAAGAAAGATCCTTACCATGCATGGAGGGTTTCACCCCAAGTCCAGCACCCTGAGGCTGTACGCTAAGCGGAAGGAAGGGGGCCGGGGACTGGTGAGTGTCATCACCACAGTCCAGGATGAGACAACGAACATCCAAGAATACATAGGGAAGATGGCCCCAACTGACCGAGTGCTCAGTGAATACCTCAGGCAGCAGAAACCCAAGAAAGAGGAGGGAGACGAGGAACCATCATGGAAGGACAGGCCCCTGCACGGTATGTACCACCGGCAGATAGAGGAGGTGGCTGATATCCAGAAATCCTACCAGTGGCTGGACAAAGCTGGACTGAAAGACAGCACAGAGGCACTAATCATGGCAGCACAAGAACAAGCTCTGAGTACAAGATCCATAGAGGCTGGGGTCTATCACACCAGGCAAGACCCCAGGTGCAGGCTGTGTAAAGATGCCCCAGAGACAATCCAGCACATAACAGCAGGGTGCAAGATGCTAGCAGGCAAGGCATACATGGAACGCCATAACCAAGTGGCCGGCATAGTGTACAGGAACATCTGTGCCGAGTATAACCTGGAAGTCCCGAGGTCAAAATGGGAGATGCCCCCAAGGGTGGTGGAGAATGACCGAGCTAAGATCCTGTGGGACTTCCAGATACAGACGGACAAAATGGTGGTGGCTAACCAACCGGACATAGTGGTGGTAGACAAACAGAAGAAGACGGCCGTAGTGATCGATGTAGCGGTTCCGAATGACAGCAACATCAGGAAGAAGGAACACGAGAAGCTGGAGAAATACCAAGGGCTCAGAGAAGAGCTCGAGAGGATGTGGAGGGTGAAGGTAACGGTGGTCCCCGTGGTAATCGGAGCACTAGGTGCGGTGACTCCCAAGATAGGCGAGTGGCTCCAGCAGATCCCGGGAACAACATCGGAGATCTCTGTCCAGAAGAGCGCAGTCCTGGGAACAGCTAAGATACTGCGCAGGACCCTCAAGCTCCCAGGCCTCTGGTAGAGGACCCGAGCTTGAAGGATAAACCGCCCGCAGGGGCGTGCTGGGTGTTTTTTTTTTTATATATCTCAGTTATCAATTTATATTGAAAATGGTGTTGAGAAAAGACACAGCTGTAAAACAGCAGTAAAACACAAGCTGAAGAACGTGTGGGTTGGTGTAGGTCCTCCGCCTATTGTGTCACATGACTTTTTGTGTTTGCTTTGTGATGCTGTTGCCTTTCCTAGTGTGCACTGGTACAGAAATGATGTGTTAATCGCCACCAGCAGTGACAAGCTCTTTTACACATGTGGAGAGAGGGAGAGAGACACACACATATGTTTACATGGTGGTTAATAAATATATATATGTGAACATTTTTAGAGGGGATATTTCCAGGCTTAATGGTGTTTCTTTTCATCGGTCGACGTAAGATTATTTTTCCATTTTGTCTTCTCCATTTATGTTACCTATGTGAGACCAACGGTTCACTTTCAGTCTGTCTCCTCTCTGTGCTGCTTCTTTCCTCTCTTGGCTCTAATTGACAATGACATCAAATCAATAATTTCACTTTTTTTGGCCTTTTTTCTGTTTGTGGTTCCTTGCTCAGATAGTATTGGCTGGGAGAGGGAGAACTATGAAAACTGATTGTGTCCCTTGTTACTAGGATAAAAGGGAAGAAGAGTGAGAAACACAGGAGGCAAATAAAAAAAGGAAGCGAGGTTGAGAGGAAAGCAAGTAAGAAAGGACCAGTGAAGTGTTCCTGCAAATGTGTGGCCTCCATGTTTGTCAACAGGCCTTTACTCACTCATACAAAAGTGCAAATGGCTTGTATACTTACATTTTTGTATGTGTATATGCTTGTGCTTCAAGGCTGGTTCATTGTCCTCACTTTCATGTTTCCATGTACTCTTGTGCTGCAGTTTGATCAACTAAAGCTTGTTAGGTGAGCTTTGTCTGAACAGAAGGATGACAAAAAGGCTTTCACCCTTTTCGTTCCACCAAGTGTGTCATTCTGTTCCTTTGAGTTGTTTTTAGACATCGGTTTACACATTGCAATTTGGGCGAGCATCTAATATCTCTGGAGTTATAGTTCTCTATGTTCTCTATAGTTTGCTGGAAAAAATGGGAAATGGCTAAAATGGTTTCTACTTTTTTTTCCCCTGCTTCTACCCTGAGCAACCAGGCAGTCTGGTGTGGAAACCCTGTTTGTGAATGTAATAACTAAGAACGGGGTGACGTAGGATTTTGACATTTTATAGGTGCAGCTACTTAAAGTCTTGGACAAGTTTGAATTTCGATGACCTCAAGGTCAAGGACAAAAGTTACGTTTTCTCAAAATCTTGTGAATGTGATAACTCAAGAAGGAAGTCTCCTAGGATTTATGTATTCATACTATAGGTGCTTCTGCAAGTAAATATCAGATAAGCTTGAATCCTGGTGAAGTCTAGCTTTCTGAAAATCTTATGAAAGTGATGAGTCAAGAATGCGGTGATGTAGGATTTTGAAATTCATGCCATAGGTGCAGCTACTCGGAGGCTAAGGGCCAGAAGCAGCTTCCGCCAGTATTCTTAATATTTATTACATGATGTGCTAAATTTAAAATCAACCTACAATAAAACACATGTAAAAAAAACCTTGGTGTCTACGTTGATGTTTCTTTTAAATTGAATGAGCAGGTGAGTGCAGTAGTCAAATCCTTCTTATTTCAGTTAAGACAACTAGCTATGGTAAAATCATACCTCCCGAACGTGTCATTTAACCAGGCCTCCATTCATCGTCTTCAGATGGTCCAAAATGCAGCTGCTCGCCTGCTAACTGGCACCAAATGGAGAGATCATATATCTCTAGTTTTAGCCTCCTTGCACCGGCTTCCTGTCTCCTACAGGATCTAATTTAAACTTTTACTTTTTGTTTTTAAGTCGCTTAACGCCCGAGCCCCTTCTTACCTGTCTGAGCTCGTCTCTGTTTATGCTCCAGGAAAAGTCACGAGGTCTAGCTCAAAATTAATGCTGTCCATCCCACGGACTGATCTCAAATCTCGTGGCGATAGAGCCGTCTCTGTGGCAGGTCCCAGATTTTGAAATAGTCTTCCCCTAAATATTAGATCTGCACAAACACTTGATCAATTTAAATCACTACTAAAGACATATTTTTTGTTGGGTTTTTTTGGTCTTATTTAGTCTTATTTTATAGTCTTATTGTTTTAATTATGTCCTATCATTGTTTTATATTGTTATTATTGTTTTTATATTGTTTCTTTTTAATGGCGTTTTTATATTGTTAAGCACTTTGTGCAGCATTGTCTGTCTGGAAATGTGCTATATAAATAAATTTGACCTTGACCTTGACAGTTGATTGTTGAAGCTCTCACCTCGAGTAGTTTCAAGCACCATGTTGCACTTTACATAACTCATTCCAAGCATAATGTTTGCTCACTAGTATGAACTAAGTAAATAAATAAGATTTTGTCATATTGAGGGAAGGCAGTTCCTCTCTCGCTCTCTCTCTGGTCATAAAAGTCAACCATTTGAAAAAAGTTAAAAAAGAATGAGTTTTACTTTCACTCTATCTGATACTTACTGGAGTACATAGGAGTGAGTGTAAAGTGGGACTTTATTTCATATTTGTTTTCCTGAAATTTTGAGCCATCTTAATTTCAAAAGGACATATATTTAAGTCAAGTTTTCAGGCCTGAAGAATTGATGTAAGCTGTGCTACAAACTGCAGCAAACCCAATTTTACATCCACCCCACGTGTCTCAACTGTGATTTTTCTTTCATACAGGGGCTCAGTTATATAAACATATAAAATATAAACATGAATGTGATGTGGGGTTTTTGCAGAACACGTTGCTCTTTTGAATAATTTAAAAGGCTTTTGTAGTTTTTTTTAAGTGACTTGTTCCTGCAAAGTGTGTTTGGTTTTACTTCAGAAAGTAGTCAAACAGTTAAAGGTTGATGTTACCGTCTGTGAAACATTTATGCATTTTGGCCACCTGAGCCATATAGCATAAACGCCAAAGTTCTGTTATTGGAAAGATTGTTAATATGGCAGCATGGCAGATGGTTTCTTTGTTGCGTTTACTCTAAACTTGTATTTTGCTTGTGTCACACAAGTTTAAAGCCCCAAACTTGTGCAGTGTCTTTACCGTAAAAATGTAATACCAAAAGCGATCATGACATTGTGTGGTTATTAACTCTTTCCCTGACAGCGAATGGGGAAGTTTATTGACAAAAGACACGTAGCAGCTACAGTGTCATACACACACTCACTAGCAAGACAAATGTGCTAATGCGGGCAGGCCCACAAAGACGTATAAAAACTCAGAACATGTAAAATAGTGTTGACCACAAATAATAGGAAGTGTCTGTGTACACTAAGCTTCTAAACATCTTAAGGTAAAACCACACATTTTTTTCCGTTTGTATATCAGGCATATGTTTACTTGCAAAGACAGAAATAAGCAGCAGTATGACATCAAAAAGGGAAGTAAATATTTGGGCTCATTGTAGTGGATGCCCCTATAGAGTGAGTTTAATTCCAAACTCATGGAACTCATTTTTATACTGTGTGCGACCTTTTCATTGTAAACACTTGGCCTTTCATTTTTCGCCTTTTCCTTCTTCTTTCTCAAAGTTGTTTGAATAAAACCGAGTTTGTGGATAATCCATCCTCTGTTCATTCAGTACTCTTAAGTGTTCTTGTTTACTCTTTTCTGATTCGCTAATGTAGAGTTTTAGTTTTCATGCATCTTACTTTGATTTGGAAGCCGACACTTTTCGGTGCAAGTCATCTTCCTGTTGACATCATCAACGAATGGTTTGGTGTAAGCATCTGTTTAGAATGACCTTCTGTTATTTTTAAAGAGATATAGTTAGAGCCCTAATTTATGTATTTATTTTAGTTGCACATGAAACTAAGTTGAAAAGTTAGTTAAATGATGAGTGCTGCTTCAAATGCATGCTTTGTATAACTTAATCATTAAACATCGGTGTCTATAAAAAGGTCGTTGCATGAGTTTCTTGCAAAGAGCCTTTCAGTCAGGAAACACGAATAAACAAGATAAAGACAGATAAATATCTGGTGATGATCTATGAACTCTGTCATCCACTGGTTTATTGGTTTATTGACTACCCCTACAATAGTCACTCGTCAGTTACAGCGTAGCTGTCCCTTAAAACATACCTTGCTTTAGTTGTTTTTTTTTCTCCATTCTATATGTCACCATAATTCAAATGAATGTCCTCCTCATTAGGTAAATGTTTACTGAAGTAATAGGTAAAGTAAAAAAAAGTGTAATTTTCTCATGGACTACTACAAGACTGATGCTTCCACAACTGGACTTTTTTTCTTTTTTGCAATCAGAGGAGTTGCCTTCTGGTTGCTGTTTGAAAGAATGTAGGATTAAATCTGTTCTGTGTTGGCGTCACTTCATACCTAAAAGCTCCATCCCTCTTTTATGGACAGACTAAGACAAATAGTGTTTTGTGCAGGTGGTTGAGAAAAAAGGCAGAGTGCTTAAGGTCCATACTGCCGGGGAGAAAATCCTGTTGGTAGCTCAGTAGCTCCTTCCCCAAACTGTCTGTCTATGCTTTAGCAAAAAGGAAAGTTTGAAGCCTAATCTTAAAAGTAGAGATGGTGTCTGTCTCCTGAATCCAAACTGGAAGCTGGTTCCACAGAAGAGGGGCCTGAAAACTGAAGGCTCTGCCTCCCATTCTACTTTTAAATACTCTAGGAACAACAAGTAGGCCTGCAGAGCGAGAGCAAAGTGCTCTAATAGGGTGATATGGTACTACAAGGTCATTAAGATAAGATGGGACCTGATTATTTAAGACCTTGTATGTGAGGAGCAGGATTTTGAATTCAATTCTGGATTTAACAGGAAGCCAATGAAGGGAAGCCAAAACAGGAGAGCACAGAGAGGACAGCATTTTGGATTAACTGAAGGCTCATTTTCCTGTGGACTGGTTAATTAATGCCTAAGATCATTAACTTCGTGATTGAAAAGACTTGTTAAGTTGTGTTGATTGTCTCTGAGAGAAGGAAGAAGATAAGATCTTTAGGCCTAACGGACATCATTAAGAGGTAGAGTGTTCATTTTTATCTGTTGTCAAGTGAGGTGCAGCTCATTAAAGGAAGCTCATCACATGGAGACCATTCGTTGTGTCACACTAGTTCATGGGCTGTTGTTATTGAAAGTGAAATTGCTCATAAAGGTCAGCCTGCTAGTTTGACACTCTCACTCACCTGGATCTGGAAAGAAACGGTGATGAGTTATGATGTGGCTTACTCAACCTCATATAGTTTCAGTGTTATTTTCAACAAATACCCACTACTGTTGTATGCCGAAATTTTCCATGTTCCACACATTTCACAGAGATTTTCCACAGATGTTTGTAGATCTAAATGATAGATTTGCTGGTAATTTTGTTGCAATTAACTGTTGTTACAAGGACTGAGATAAGTAATTGGTTAACGAAAAATCTTTTTAGGCCAATCTATCACCAAATTACCCTTAAAAGACAAGATACTGAGTCTCAAGGCTGTTATACACAGAATGTAAGTGAAAATTAACGGGAAATTTCCTATTTTTTTGGCTCAGTCTTGCTGTGTAGGTATTAGGGCTGCCACGCTTAGTCAACTAGTCACGATTACGCCGACTATCAAACGCTGTTTAAAGCCTTGTAAGATCCTGAAAGACGCAGGAATAAGTAGTAGGATTTAAGAGTGTAATAACAGACCGAAACAGAAGATGGCAGTACTGCATGTACAAGGATGCCAGCTGCCATTAAACCCAGAAGAAGAAGCAACTCTGGTATCGCAGCGTTGTCCAAATTCAGGTCGCATCCTTCAGAGGCCGCATTTGAAGGCCGATTACGTTACAGCGACGTGGTGAAGGCTTTCCGAATTCGAAGACTTCTGCAAATGGAGCTGACAAATGCATCCTACTTTTCCCCAGATTTGAAGGATGGGTCGGGCATATCCTTTGTGCCCCAACCTATCCCAGAATTCATAGCACGGCTCAGCCAATTCCAGTTTTCAACAATGGCGGCAGTTTTAATATCACTCTTATTACTCTTTCTGGGTCACAAAATAAACGTTTAACATATTTTCAGGTGAGAATGTAGCTGTGTAAGCCTCAAATATCTGCTCGGTATCAAGACATCGCATATTTGCAAAAATGCTCCAATGTTTTCGGAGACGTCTGTTACCCGCCAGCCCGATAGCTAGCCGGGAGGTTCAATGGTCACTCGAGCCGGCAAGAACAGTGGACTCCCGGCAAATCGTTTTCAAACCCCCGCGGTCTTTCGCTACTCAGGTTAAACATGATATATAAGTCACTTAGATAACTTAAAACTTATTGTTTGGCTTTTTTTGTGTTTTATTTGTTCCTGAGTAAATCTGTTTGGCTGAGGTTAAAGTTACAGTTTTCACACAGCTGAATAAACGTCAAACAGAAAACTGATTAAACAGAAGTGTGAGCTAGTCGAGAATATACTCCAGTGTCCTGGTATATTTTAGATAGCACGGAGCAGACGGCTGAGTTTACTAAACTCCACCGAAACAATCTGCAAATTTTATTAAAAGTTTAATAAACTATCATCTTGTCTTTATTTTTAGTTAGCACATACCTTAAACACTTAAAGCTGTAAGCTAATGATAGTTATATAAGAGCAGATGCTGCTGGTGCAATAAGCTGTAGTTTTACGTCCAATGTATGCATGATCTGATTAGTCGACTAATCGCAAAAATAATCGGTGACTAGTCGACTAAAAAAATAATCGTTTGTGGCAGCCCTAGTAGGTATATAGTCACTGAATGCGTTGCCTTTTTCTTGACATTAGGCCAATGATGAGCTGGTCGTCATGTTTCGAAACAATATAAGAAACTGAGAATTTGGGTAAATGTAGTTCTCCTGAGAAGGCATCCACAGGGATAGTTTGATCCAAGAATTGACGCTGTATCATGACCGCTTGCACGAATTTCAGGACAGGCTTTTGAGCTCTTGTTAGCAGAGCTGGGACCACATCGGAGGAGGCAGAGAAATAATTCAAGAGAGCTGATTGACCCAGAGCAGTGTCTATGTGCTGTGTGTCTGAGGTAATATGGTATTTTTTACCATTTCCATTTAATTGCATATTCAGTACCACTACTTCCCATAAGCAGTGGTCTGATTGGTTAGATCTGTTTATTTGGGTCCCAAAAATGTCTCAAATTTCAACAGTGAAATTACAGTGAATGGCTGAACAAACAGTTAAAAAAATATTTTTAAGAGATTCACACCATTTTTACGCATTTGGTGTGTAAAGGTCTTCTGAGTTCAGTTCTCTGAACTCCCTGAAAAAAGATAAGTGGAAGTGAATGGATGGATTATTAAACAGAAGTAATTCCCATACTACTCAGTTACTTTCCTTTTGTTACCTGTCTGTGGAATATAAAACCACAACTTGGTGACAGCCTAATTCTTCGACAGTTGTTGACTTCAGATCTTCAAATGAAAGTCATCAAATGTGTCACAAAGATTTTTGAATGATATATTCGCTTTTGCACAAGCTGTCCCAAATAAAATGCATCAGCACATTTAGGTAACTACAAAACAAGGTGTCACATCATACGGTTGAAGGACTCAGATTAAAAAAAAGCAACAACAAAAAACTATAAATAAATACATTTATATTCAAGATTATTTTCTCATGCACCACTGGACCTGAGTTTTGTGTTGAGGATCATCACCCGTCATGGACCGTTCTTTAAAAAAAAAAAAAAAAAAAAGTTGGTGCAGAAATGAATATCTTGTTTTTTTCATTGGATAGAGTCTCTAAACTTTTATCGTCTTTAACCAAAATGGGGGAAATGTTTAGACTTCTTTCTATAGCAGCATCAGCATAAGAAGAAATGCTTTCTGATATATCCCCACAGTGAGGATACTTTCAGAGCTCGAACTCAACACAACAAAACATAACGCCCGTTATGAAAGAAAAAAATCCAACAAGGCAAACACAATAGTCTCTGATTAAGATCTAATGTGATTTCCCACTACTTTGCCTGGCACGGAGCAAGATAATTTATTGCCACTGGACTTAGTGAAATATCTGTGCTGACTCGGGGACACGGTGGTGAAAAAAGGGGGTGGTGAGAGAGGGAGGAGGGGGAACATGGTGGATGTGTTTGGGGGCGTCTGTCATGTTGTGATCAGATGTGGTGGTGGTGTTAGATTGTTGGAGCTGAAGGGAGTCCTGCCAAGAACGGTATCAGCACATGTGTTCAGCACTGTGTTTATGCTGTCGCTCTGTCTGGAGAAATTAGTCATGTCCCATTCTGGAGACTGAGAAGCAACAAGACGGGGAGAGAGAAAAGAGGAGTGTGTGTTTGTGTCTGTGTGCAAGTTCTCTCTCTATACTTAGCATGTCTTTCTCCCTGGACTGAGCAACGCTAGATGAAGACATTCAATTGCTCTGCCACTTCATGTGCTGTCGAGGTCTGTGTGTGTACGCACACATGCTGTACATGCATATATGTAAGCAGCAGCATACATACCTATAGATACAGTCACGCTTGCACTCAGCGACTTGTGCATTATTCTCACAAACCAGAACACAGCCACTGGGAATTCTCTGCCCAGTGAAATCAATAAAAATGTACACAGTCAGAGACACATGAGAGAAGAGTATAGAGTGTGTGCACAGTACTGGCTGATCCAAGGAAAATGGCTTTTGTTGAGTCCCCTGTGCTATGTAACATTACAGAGTAATTACAGAGTGTGTGCTTTGTTTAGGGGATGTCTAATTATGCTGTTTGGGTTGTGCAGGGCCCTGGGGTGTCACCATGTATGTGTGTGTGCGTGTATCTGTGTATAGTCGGTGAGAAGACACTAATTGTGGAGGCGGTGTTAGTGGTACAGCAACTGTCAGAGAGAGAAAGGTGGAAAGAAACATAGAGGCAGAGGGAGAATGGAGAAAAACAAGCCTGAGTGATGCACTTTGGCCTTTCTCCTAATCTTTCACTACCTCTCTGCCCATCAGGGTCGCATCTAATATATAATATAGCATAATGATACAGCTATGGTGTTGATGAAATTCCCTTTTAGACAGTATATGGGTTTTTGTGTTAAAGTAACAGAGCTTTTATGAAACTATGTTTATTTCTCTCAGACGTGAATGTAGTCACTGGAGGAGAATGAGTGTGCTGTGACAATAAAAGGCATTAATTCATTCAAAATACAACAAAAAAAACTGGGTGGCTGTCCTTGACAGTGCAAGAATGAAACCCTGTTAGAGACCAGAAACAAAACAGTCACTAAAAGTAATAAGCATGTAAGGGTTTAGAAGATGATTAGTATCTTCAGTAATTTAAATATGCCAGTGATTGGACCTACACCAAACTAACCATGAATACTCCGCAGAGCGTGAAACCTGCAACTGAACATAAAAAATTCAGCAAATAACACGTCTTTACTTCTAATGTAATTTCTTTTCCATAAACTGTCCTGCAGAAAATTGAATTGAAACAGGTTCAATGCTAGCTGTGTTGATAAGATAAGATAAGATAACCTTTATTAGTCCCACACGTGGGAAATTTGTTTTGTCACAGCAGGAAGTGGACAGTGCAAAAGTTATGACGCAAAAATTAGAATACAATAAGAATAAATACAGTACACAGCTGTACAGAATAGAATAAAATAATATACTATATACAGTAGAATAAAATAGAATAAAAATATACAATAAGATAAAAATAGAATACGAATGCTATATACAACTGAGTAAAAATACAACAATGCCAGAAAGGATTATTGCACTTAGTGTTATTGCACATGTGTGGATGTGTGTGTTTGTTCAGTTAAAGTCTTTGTTGTGGAGTCTGACAGCAGTGGGGAGGAAAGACCTGCGAAATCTCTCCGTCCCACACCGTGGGTGCCGCAGTCTCCCACTGAAGGAGCTGCTCAGTGCTGTCACAGTCTGCTGCATGGGGTGGGAGACGTTGTCCAACAGGGATGACAGCTTAGCCGCCATTCTCCTGTCACTCACCACCTCCACTGGGTCCAGAGGGCATCCTAGAACAGAGCTGGCCCTTCGGATCACCCTGTTCAGTCTCTTCCTGTCCCCAGCAGAGATGCTGCCGCCCCAGCAGACCACGCCATAAAAGATAGCAGAAGCCACCACAGAGTCATAGAAGGTCTTCAGGAGTGGGCCCTCCACCCCAAACGACCTGAGTCTCCGCAGCAGGTACAACCTGCTCTGCCCTTTCCTGTAGAGGGCGTCTGAGTTATGAGTCCAGTCCAGTCTGTTGTTCAGATGAACACCAAGGTACCTGTAGCTGTCCACAGCCTCAATGTCCATACCCTGGATGTTCAGTGGTTGCAGTGGAGAATGCTTGTGCCTGCGGAAGTCTACCACCAGCTCCTTGGTTTGATGGAGCAGCTTTAGCATAAAAATAATGTAACATTGCAAAAAAAAGTAGAGGATGATAATAACGATGATTACAAGTCTCCCCGGCTAATTTCGGAGAGGAAAATAAGTGAAATGAACTTTTAATCTTAAAATAAGTTTGCTAGTTATTGTGGAAATGTAGATGGTAAAAGTTCCATATTCCATGAGTTCATTGTTGCTGTTGGTGATAAACTACACAATAGAGGCTGACCATTTTAATTGTTTGAACTGAAAAACTCTCTGTGGCAGCGCGTGGACTGCACTGCCGCTGCAGGGGAGATGGACGCACCTGCACGGCATCTGCAGTCACGCCTCGCCAGCATAAAAA
Organism: Maylandia zebra; assembly: GCF_041146795.1. NCBI lineage: Eukaryota > Metazoa > Chordata > Actinopteri > Cichliformes > Cichlidae > Maylandia > Maylandia zebra. The sequence goes on along the minus strand of NC_135183.1, from coordinate 36,692,485 downwards.
GTCTGTACTGGGTCTCGGTTAGTGGTGTTGTTGTTGGTGTTTGTGAACAGCAACCGCGTGTGTTAATAAAAGAGATGCTGATGTCATCGGATCTGCCGTGGGTCATTTACACTGTTTTTCTTTCATCGCAACTTACACTGTGTTTTCCAGAACTTTGTGTGTTCTTAACATCTAGTAATTGCATTAAAGATGTGGAACTTCAATTAGTATTTTCATGTTGCATGAACTGATTTTAAAACATAGTTATGTTCATCTCCAACTATTCAAATATTCATCTACCGTACTCTATATTTTGTTGTTTTTAATTTCGTATTTGAATAGTCTCCTTTTTTAATGTATGTAAATATAAAATCTTAGCTTGGGTGTCTGCCATCTCTCCCACTCAAAGCAGTAATTTTCAGACTTCACTTTGTTAGCAACAACTTTATCAACTTTTCATTGAGCTTTAGCAACAAATCTATAGAATTTTTCAGCCAACAGTTGCCAGTAGTACCCCTGCAACTACAAGTGTCCTTCCCTGTTCTTTCCATGGCCAAAGCTTCAGACACTGGTTGTTTATTACAACTAAAAAAAATTGAAGTGCATCATGAAGTTCACTGGATGAACTTCATGATGCAAAGGAATAATCAGGCATTTGTTTGAGAGTTCTAGACAACAGGACATAACGGCATTATGATTTTTGTTTGTGACGTTCCATCTCTAAAATGTTTGTCTGTTTGTTTGTAGCTCTGTAGAGGTCTCAGAGCTCTGAATCTGGTGTCCTGACATCCATCAGTCATGCATTGTACCCATTCCGGCTCACAAAGACGGCACAGGAAAGGCCTTATTCTTCCTTGTTTATAGAATTCTAATTACCTGGGTTGATTTAGACTTGGCAAAGAAAAGTAGGGATGTTGTATTTCAAAAGAAACCGTTTCTCTGAATAGCTATTGGCCAGCTCTGAGAAAGGGTCAAGGTGCTGAGACGCGTCCTTGTCCATACAACAATACAATACCCTGATGTCACTGATGCATAATTGCTAAGCACATTTGTTCCAGCAAGTTGTAGTTCAGGATGACATCTTTGGACTCAGTGGTGCATTGTCTGTATAATATTAGACCAGCCTTTATTTCATATAATGCTCTCCAGGGCATTAATTTGCCCGTGGAACATAATGAAGTGCTTTTCGTTATTGTTAACATTATCATTTACAGAATGCCGAATTATAACCACAATCCATTTTAAATGAATGAAGGAATAAATGAAATAGCTGTTGCAATGTTGTTTTCTATGTTGAATTGAGGATGGAATAGTGTAACGTACTGTTGATGTTTGCTGTTGAAGGCTTGAATAGTTCATTGGGTTTTTTTAAATATTTATGATGGAACAGTAACTTAATTTCAACATAAGTTTATAAAGCTATTATAACGGTTTATATTAGACTTTGTAAAGAAATGTTGAAAAGATGACCCTGCAATGATGTCTTCTCTCCTTAACCTTTACCCTTCAATAATGTAATAGTGTTTTGGAGTCTGTGTGTATTGTCTCTGTGTTGTACTGCGGCATGCTATGCATAACATGATTAAGTGATGAAGGTGCACAACTGTGCAACTGTGTTTGTGTGTGTTCACGGAAGCATGCTGAGAAGGGCAGTATTAATTTGATAAAACAAGATTGGACTTCAACATTGTGACCCCAGCAGATGCTGCTACTGCTGTTGCTCATACACAAACTATACATAACTGTGTGTTAAGTCCGACTTGATTAGCCATTTCTGGGTTTAGATGCTCTCCACGCTCTATAAATTAACTGAGCACAGAGGCACCATTAAGAGCTAAAAACATTCCAAACTCCTTTGACTACAATGAAGGGATCAGTGTAGCTATTCTCACATGTTCCACTCAAGTCTAGCATCCATATATCCATGAAAAATTGAATTTTCAGGCTTGGGTTGATTTAAAAGTTAGCAGTAATCTGTAAGGAGCAAGTGGGCATTCAGAGATGTTATACCATATTCTGGTTGAAGTATTTGTAAAAAGAAAAAAAGTATGGTTGGGGTTATTCTCCAGGAAGGTACAAGGACTTTTATACGGCTAGAAGAAGAGTTGGACTGGTGTGTCAAATGTTGAGTTTGGAGCATGCACCACGAGTTTTTAAAGGTATGATACACAAAAATAGTGCTAATAAAAAATACTAAGGGCTAGGATGACTTGAATAGCTGTTTTTGGGTGTGGTTTTCTGAGTTTTGCTTGTAACCACAAATAGGATGTGAGTCAGTTTGAAGTTGCAGTGCTCAAAGAAATGGCAAATGACAGAAACTCCCCATGTTCCTTTTAATTCACTTTTATCTATATAGCCCCAAATCACAACAACAGTTACCCTAAAAATTTTTATATTTTAAGGTAATGACTACAAGAATACAGAGAAAACCCCAACAGTCAGATGACCCCCTTCCCAAGTGCGACAGTGAGAAGGAAAAACTCCCTTTTAACAAGAAGAAACCTGCAGAATCAGGGTTAGGCAGCCATCTGCTATGACCGGCTGGAGGTCTCCTTTGAAAATTGTTTCCCCAATGCCATATTTAATGGAAGCTGCCTCTGCCCCAACTGCAACCAAACTCTTTTAGTTCACCAAAAAAATCACTTTTTTTTTTTTTTTTTACCAGACAATATCGTCAGGCTTGGTTTCTCATTCTCTCCTTCAGTGTTGTCCTGTGTTCACCCTGATGGCATGCTGGCGGACACAATAGTGATGTGAGGTTTCAGGCCGGACCCTGGCGGTCTGTCTCCATTGTATCCTGTCTATAATTCAATCAGATCACTCACATTTCACCCAGTCAGATGCTTCGAGTCACCCATCTGTGGAAGTCACTGTCTGTGTTTGTGCATTAACTCATTTTCATTTCGAGACTCCTCATGCCTCTGTTGCTGTCTTCTGTGAGGCTCTGTATGCACTAATCTTTGTGTGTGTGTGTGGTTGAGGTGTGACAGTGTCTTTGTAGATTGCATGCAGATGGTTCCAGTTAATCAGTGTTTTGCATGTACACTGAACAGCCATTGTATTCATTACCTGTACCGTCTAATGTAAACCAATACAGTAGCAGTCAATAGGCTGCTATCTCTGAGTGTTAATCTTTGCATTAAAAGGATTCTCTTTCTTAAGCTTACTTTAAATGTCTCTGTGATACATGGCCGGCTAACAGTCCTGTGATCTTCCCACTCTGTTTACTAAAGCCCGTCTTTAAAGCTGTGCTTGTGCTTCTCTGTCTTCTTTGTCCATTTCCCTTTTTTTAAAGTCTTATCCTTCTCAACAATCAGGCTCAATTCTAAGACTCTCCTGACCCCATGATAACTTTTGCACCAACAGCTCAGCACACCTGTTCAAACCACGCATGTATTTCCTAACATAGGTTCACTTTTCTTTTTATATATTTTGTTTGTTTTAAAAGTCCCAATTCAGCTAAATTGAGGAACATTCTTTGTCACTATTGTGCTTTGGTGTGTGGTCTTGATCAGCCTTATTTATGCTACAGTCATACTAAGAAAACAGTCATATTAGAGACAATGTGCAATGGGACCAATACGGCAACTGCTTGCTGTCAGCTATAGTCTTCAAAGCAAGTTTAGTGCATCAAGACGTCAATAAAATGCAGTCAGTGTGCTCAAAATGGCAATTTCATGTAATTTGTTTGTGATAAATCAGTGAAAATTGTAAACCTGTTGCCATGTACTGACACATTAACTACTTGCATTCAGAGTCGAACCAGAGCCTCATAGAATTGAAACAGAAATTCCAAAATTCCTCCATAAATAATAACATAATTGATGCAGGACAGAAGCTTAAATGCAAAATGAAACAGGTGCTTACAAACCTGGTTTATATAGGAATGTAGCTGGAATATAACCAGTTAAGTCGAGTCCCCTTTTGCCAAGAGACTCATCACAGACTGGCTCACTCTGTTTGGCAATCTGTGTTATGAGTATGAGAATGTTATTGTTCTTCTAAAACAATAAAAGCCAAATTGTTACTATGATCATGTAATTTTGGAGTTAAAAGCTTTTAAAACTTTGTTCAAGGGGACTGCAGGTGAATAATACATGACTTTAAATGAAGCTCTATAAACTATAATCAATACTAGTTGAGGGTAAAGGTAAGGCAAATATAGGGGTAATGGCATCGGAAATAAATAATCAGTAAGCAAGAAAAAAAAGATTTGTATTGTTTGACCCCCCCCAAAAAATCCATCCTTTATTGCAGCTGAATACAATGTGAATGAACAGCAACACTGAACTACAAAAGCAGCACTGTGTTAGCAACAGTATCAGAAGTTGCAGAACATGATGTGGTGTTTGATCACAAGAAGCCTTTGGCACTGTGAGATGCTGTGCGCAGAGATGAAAACTGAGAGCATTGATTTCATTGTAGAAGAGCAAGGACTGTGTGTTATTTGCCATGTGTGTGTGTGAACTGTCTGGAACATAAAACTATAGAGGCCCATTCAGACCTTCCTTTCTCTCCTTCCATCAGGAGATAGCAGGGACATTGAACTGCAGCAACAAAAGCAGATTTCCATCAGAGAGTTTCTCAGAGAGAAAGGCATTGTGTTGAAAGGGGCTTAATGGAGGCTCAGCTTAAAGCTTTATTCACACAAACTGTACTCTTGGGTTGGCAGAAACACATATGTGTACACAAACACACACTCGCACACAATCACTTTTCCCATATACCAAACACTCCTTGTTCTCCTCCACTAAAATTGGTGCTCTCATTTTATAATGTTTATAAATGGTAGAGGAGAGTTTGTGACCAGATAGTTGCTCTGGAGCAAGCTACTTCAAACTCTTTGTGCTGATCTCAGGCTAAAATCATATGTATGATCGGGCTTGCTTTAAAAAAACACGCAGTTGGTGCCTGGGTAACAGTCTCTCACCTCTGATCGACTAACCCGAATCACCTCTTCAATGCTGAGCACAACTAGAAAATGATAAACCATGAAAAAATGTTTTCTTTTCAAGGAGCCAGCCTTTGTTGTGCACACACATTATATGTCAATATGTTTTTCTAATACTGTTTTAATCCTGCTCAGTCACCAAGAGTTAGACACAGAATTTTTAGTCCTCCACACAAAAAACCCCCCAAAACAACTCTGCTATTGTATTGAGGAAAAAAAAAGACCAGAAAATTCTGCATATTCTAGCAAATCATCAAAGAAAAAGGTTTCATATTTATTTTAAAACAGATGCTTTTGCTTTTGTCTTTTATGTGTGTCCACTGTAGCTACGTTTTCACTAAGTTGGGGGCACTTATAATTCTTTGTGTGTGTTAAGATCACCAGTCAAGATAGTTTGTGTAAGAAATCTGATTACTTTATAAATCATACATGTCTAATGTATTATATTGCACCTGCTTATAGCTTTAGCACTGCTTCATATGTTATTGCAATATTAATTAACCATATAAATTTTTTATAACCATTCAGATAATTGTCACTGATGATTTACAAACCAGTTTTTAATAAGTGAGCATTATTATAATTTTGTTTTTCACAGTAAATAGCTTTCACCCTTCCCATAAATTTTGAGATTTACAAGATCAGTATGTTTTGTTCTTCCCCATAGTGTAACTACATTTGTAATCAATGTTGTGGATGTGATTCGTCTAGTTTTTCCCATCATACTGGTTACTGAAACACATGTTACACCCAGAATAACTGTTGTATGCTCTCTAAGATTTATTAGTCTCACCAAATTTTAGGCATTTATTGAGTCGTGACCCTATGGCATAAAAATCTGATTTGGCAATATCCATGCAGCCAATTTTCTGATAGAGATTTGTTGCATTTGTGGTATGACTCCAAACTCCACATTATGTATTTTGGTGACTTCAGGTTTATATGTAAGAACTTTAATGCGTTATTTTAGAAATACTTACGCAGCTTGTGAATTCAACTAGTCAATCCAGTTTAAAAATGATTTATCCATAATTTTTTAGTGAGATATTTTGTTCCCCTTCAGGAAAAAATAAATAAATTAGATGCTGTTAGATCAGAGAAACAATTGGGCAATTATGAAGTTAAACTGATAAGTTAAACTAATGAAAGAATTTAACTTTGGGCCAAGCTGCTTTACAGATGACTAGAAACTCTAAACTTGATTATTACTTTTCCAACTACCTGCCTCAAGTTTTGAGGTAGTACAGTAGTATTGCCACTTGGGGAACACTTTCCATAGGGTTTAGGAGTTCATGGGATTTTGGAATGTTGGCACAGGAGGTGGCTATCCTCAAACTGTTTCCACAAAGTTAGAATGATGAAATTGTCCAAAATGTCTTGGTGTGCTGAAGCATTAAGAATTCCTTTGACTGGAACTAAGGAGGCGAGCACAACTCCTGAAAAACAACCCCACACCATAATGCCCCCTCTACCAAACTTTACACTTGGCAAAGTCAGACAAATGCCGTTCTCCCGGCGACTGCCAAACACAGACTCATCCATCGGATTGCACGACAGAGCAGTCTGATTCGTCACTCCAGAGAACACATTTCCATTGGTCTGCAGTCCAGTGTTGGTGGGCTTTTACACCACTGCATCTGACACTCTGCAGTGAGCTTGGATGCAGCTGCTCGGCCATGGAAACCCATTCCATGAAGCTCTCTGTGCACCGTTCTTGAGCTAATCTGAGGCCATGTGAAGTTTGGAGGTCTGTATCGATTGGCTTCAGAGAACTGGTGACCTCTGCACACCATTTGCCTCAGCATCCACAAACCCCCGCTCTGTGATTTTCTGTAGTCTACCACTTTGAGGCTGAGTTGCCGTAATTCCCAATCACTTCCACTTTGTTTTAATGCCACTAACAGTTGACTGTCGAATATTTAGTAGGGAGGAAATTTAATGACTGGTCTTGTGTCAGGCGACTGGTGCATGTGCATTTAAGGTTTTGTAAGTGAGCGAGAGGGATGTTAACTGTATTTTTAAACATTTGTATGCACTGAAAGAGAAAACGATCCAATTCGGGAAGCTGAACTTAATACGCTGTACATAAATAATCACCATTTATTCAGGTTTGGATGTACGCATTTGTAAAATAGTTTCCATGTGATCACAATGCTTCATATTTGTATCTGGATCAGAGCACGCATTTGTGAGTCCTCAAAAGTTGCATGACTACATTTGTTTATGCTTGTGAATCATATTGTACGCATTCGTAACACTTTTGAGGCAAATTTCTCTCCATAGAAATGGGGCCAAATGCATGCTGATCGACTGTTCTTTTGTTTGGTGCTTCTTGCGTACTATTTCTGCTGTAACCTTCCTCTCGAAAAGTACCTCACACATTCACACACAGAAGCAGTTACACAGCTTGTAAAGTACTTTGAGTGGCCAGTATGACTAGAAAAGTGCTATATAAATGCAGTGCATTTATCATGTACACTGAGATGTCGGGGCACACGCAGCTTTTAGTAGAACATTTGTTCTATCTTCAAATTTGGGATCCACCAACAATGTACGAGACCGAAACAGTTGTCTGTCTCTCAGAAAGCTTTTCTGTCTTTTTCGTCAGTCGTTTTCACAATGAACTGAACAGTTCTGCTCTGTAGATCGTGTACATTGGAAAGCCTGCCTGCTTTTCCTCTCTTTCTCAGATTGGAGTTGTCGTCCTTTATATTACAGGCAAAGTGGGGATGAGTGAGCAGTCCTCTCAGGGATTAACTGCTGACTGACTCCAAAAGTTGAAGGCAGACTTTCTCGTTACGAGACATGTAAAAATCTTCTCAACACATGCGTACACGCACAAGTACACACAGTCCTAAGGTTTTTCCAGTGTTGTCCCAAAAATCATATCGCTCAATATTCCCCCAGAAAAGACTACACAATGGCTGCTCCCAAATCTGATTGGTGTTATTTGTAAGTCAGCCTAAATCTCAGAGAAGCTACACACACAAATGGAACAGGGCTTACTAATCCATTTGTAAGGCAATAGGCAGGCAAACAGGCAGGGGAGAGCTTGCCAAGTGTTGTAATCACAACTAAAGATGATGAGCCCACTCCCTTCCGCTACAGTACTGTGTGCGTTTGTATCTACGCGTACATTTGTGTGTGTGTTTTGTGTGCATTTGCATGTTTGTCCTACATCGCCTCCTTTAGAAAACTGTGACAAGAGAGGGAGAAAATGAATCGGTATCAAGTGGATAATCTACAAAAGTACACTAGGAGCTTTTCCACCTTATGCAAGTCCCCCGCTCATTCATTTGCAGCTACCACGCAATCTCTCTTAGAACAACAACAAGCCGGCAATATGAGTTTTGAAAAGGCGGTAATTGTAAGCAGGTTGGGGAATAAATTAGAATGATGACAAAATACAGAGATAAATCCAGCTTAAGAGAGATGTACGCCACTGTTTATTTGATTTCAGCTTTTCTCTCTATCCTGCTCTTTCTCCCTCCCTCATTCCTGATCTTTTTTAGTGGGGTGGAAAAATGGATTTTTGTCAGCGATTTGGCCCTGAAATAGCTTATTGTCTAAGGCAGCCACTGTGCGGGTACAATGTCAACATCACATGTGTGTGCGAACGCGCTCGCCTGTTTCCATGGGGAGTAATGGCCGTGGAAGTGTGTATTGGCTCTGCTGGCACAATACGCCACTGTGCTCATTGGTTTAGACTGGTGTGTGTGTTTACAGTATGTGTGTATGTAGTTCTATAGACTCTCTTGTTGATATTTATAGATGTAAGAATTCTGGTATGAAGGGGCGAGGGTAAGAAGAATGTGGGGAGCAAAGGGGGGAGGGTCAGGCAGAGGAAAGGGAGTAGGAAGGAAAGAAGGAAAGGTTCTTTAAGATAGAATTATTGACTGTCGCCTTCAGCTTTTTTCGTTCTCCTCCTTCCTCTAACTTTCTGTGTCTTTATTCTGTAAACCATCAGTTTTACTTCTCATGTTATGAGTCAGAGCAATTTGTCACATAGAAGCCCTGTGTGCTGGAAAGTCTGATGACCACTGGACTCAGTATGGCTGCAGTTTACTTCACCATACATGTGCCTTTAATGGGAGAAATGTCAAAAAGCTGAAAAAGTCAAATAGTCAAACTTATATTTATTTGTCACTTTCCCACTGATAAATCTCCCTTTCTCAGTTTCACCCTCTTTGATTTTTTTTTAAAAAATAAAAATTTTATGTACCACAAGATAGTCATACAATTACTTTATTTTATTGTTTTCTTCTTTGTGTCCAGGTTTGAAGGGGCTAAGTGGACAGAGCAGCTGATTACTTCTGGATATTTTTTTCCTTCATATTGCTCATCAAGTAACTGGTAAGGGCCTTTTTTCCTGTTAAGAGTGGTGCACTTTATAACTCAGATATTCCAGATATAGTCTATTGTTTTAGTCTACATAGGCATACAGCTATGGGAAGAAAATGTGAACCCTTTATTATTTTCCAGATTTCTGCATAAACATGACCTGAAATTTTAATAAGTTTCTAAAGTGAGGTTTAAAAATTAAAAACATTAAAAATATTAGACAAAATAGTTTTAAGGAAAACGATCCATTGCATATCAGTGAAGAGAAAAAGCATTTGAAATGTTGCTTTTAGTGTCTGAGTTGATCCCATGTGCAGCAGTGACTGCAGCTAAATGTTTAAGGTGCCCGGTGAACCGTCCTTTGGGTTAGCACTGAAGACTTTTAGACCATTGTCGTACTCAGAACAGCTTCAGGTCTGAGGTCTGTGTCCTCATATTCAGTGCTCACTTCAGGCTCTTTTCAGTTATTTCTGTCATTGTTGCTGCCAACTATCATCATACCTTTTCCTATCATTTAGATCACTGACAGATGTCCTGATGATTTTAGAATTGAATAATTTTATTGCTTCATCAGTGATGACAAGCCATATTTGCTCAGATGCAGCAAAAAACCAAAGATGCCAATGCCACCATGTTTCTTGATTGGGATACATTTTTAATAGTGTGATGCATTTTTTTTTCTTGCTCCATATATATAACCCTTCTCACGTAAATGAAAATGTCTATTTTAATCTCATCTATCCAAGAAACACTGTTCAAACAGTCTTCTGACTCATGCATGTGCAGATGGGAAGCGCTCTCTGCAGAGAACAGTGCTTTCTCCTTGCAGCCCTGCCATACACACCATTGTTCTTCAGTATCCTCCACATGATAGACTGAAACTGAAACATGTCACAAACCAGTGCATGAGAGCTTTCTAACAGATCATCTAGTGATATACAGTAGGGCTGCCACGATTAGTCGACTAGTCACGATTGCGTCGACTATCAAAATCGTCGACGACTGACGCGTCGTTTGAAGCTTTGTAAGATCCCAAAAGACGCAGGAATAAGTAGTAGGATTTAAGAGTGTAATAACGGACTGAAACAGAAGATGGCAGCACTGCATGTACAAGGATGCCAGCTGCCGTTAAACCCCGAAGAAGAAGAAGCAGCTGTGTCCCAGAATTCATAGCGCAGCCCAGCTCAGTTTCCAACAATGGCGGCAGCTAGTTAGTTTTAATATTACTCTTATTATTCTTTCTGGGTCACAAAATAAACGATTAACATATTTTCAGGCGAGAATGTAGCTGTGTAAACTTCAAACATCTGCTCAGTTTATCAGGACACCGCATATTTTCAAAAGCGCTCCGACGTTTTCGGAGACGTCTGTTACCCACTAGCTCGATAGCTAGCCGGGGGCTAGGCTAACTAGAGCCGTGAAAACACCGGACTCCCGGCAAATCGTTTTCAAACCCACCGCCGTCTTTCGCTACTCAGGTTAAACATATATGAGTCACTTAGATAACTTCAAAATGTTATTGTTTGGCTTTTTTTAGTATTTTATTTGTTCCTGAGTAAATCGGTTTGGCTGAGATTAAAGTTATAGTTTTTACACAGCTGAATAAACGTGAAGCAGACAGCTGATTATCAGAAGTGTGAGATGCTCGAGAATTTACTCCAGTGTAGGGCTGGGTATCGTCACTGATTTCTAGAATCGATTCAATTCCGATTCACAAGGTCCCAAATCGATTCGATCCACGATTCGATTTAATTCGATTCGATTCGATTTAAATCTGGGAAATTTTGACAGTCAGAAGTATAATTCAGATCAGAACATTTACATATTTTTGTATCTATAAAAAGGAAGCTGACACTCGCAAGACTTTATCCAAGGTGTGAGCATCACAGCAGATGCCTTTGTGTCAAAGTAGCTGAAGATAAAACACAGAAAAACATGAAGGTGATTTTCCTGGCCTGGGATTTTATAAAAATATTCTGCAGTACATCAAAAACGAAAGAAAACCATTAATTAATGAACATTACCTCTGACGTTACAGCGGTTTTATTAGACACACGGCTAAGCATTTTGCATTTTGAATAATATTAAAAAGTTTAAATTTGTTCAGTATTGAACAGCAGAAATGAGGTTTTCTTTTCGGAAGAATGTAAAAGGGAAAAAAACAGCGGCCGACAGCGCTGTAAGCAACAGTAGACTTGTGCGTAACAAGCAAGCGAATAATGAAGAAAGCGAAACTGTTCGAGAGAGAGAGAGGGGGGGGGGAGAGAGGGAGAGAGAGAGAGAGCTGCGCATCGCAATGGAAGCAAAACAGTAAAAGAGTGAATTCATGACGATGTTTATGTGAAGCGTTTGGATCTTCTTTTGCTGCTGATTCGGTCAATATTGTTTGGAGAGAGATCAAACTAACAGCTTTAGAATCAGCGCATAAAGGGCGTGAACACAAAGCGCGGACCCGGATCAGCGAGCTGTCGGCTTTCAGCCCCGACTGTGAGAAAGGCGACATCTAACTGATTCTGATCCGCGGGTCGCGCTGTGTGTTTAAGTCTATGTGCAGAATCCCTGTACCTGCTCTCATTTACTGTTTGGTGGTTCTTGAAATTTTGTGAGATGTCACCAGAGATTCTGGCATTTCGGACAAAATAAATTTATATTAAAAAATCGATTCAGGATTTTAATGAATCGAATTTACGTTATCCAAGCCAGAATCGATTTTAATCGATGAATCGATTATAAAAACCCACCCCTACTCCAGTGTCCCGTTATATTTTAGATAGCAAGGAGTTTATTAAACTCTCCCTAACTTATTAAACTTAGCTTGCGGTTGGCAAGTTCTAGTTTATTACAGCATGAATATTGTCTTTAATGCGAAGTCTTCACAAAATAAAACGAACCCCACTAAAGAGGAAATCAAACCAGTGTTGGATTTAAACGGACTAAACATAGCAGGTGTGAAAACGCCCTGAGACTCATATGCCTCTATCTCTGGAACTTTCACTACTCATCTCAAAACTTTAAGAAATAAATTCGACAGTTTGAATTCCTATAAATATAAGGACATGTCACAGTGGATAGAACTGTGTGGTGCGCAGGGCCCGGAGTCAGAAGAAGACAGTGAAAGCAAAACCAGATACAAGACAAATGACCATAAAATAGCGTGGTAGTGTTTTCTTGCTCTTTGTGTGTTTGCACGTGTGAGTGGAAATCCAGACAGTGTGTGTGTCAAAGCAGTGTCACGATCACAGATTGCAGACCCATCGCTGCTTTGCTGAGGAGACTTAGTTGGCACTGGTTACACTGACCATGCTCCGTGTGTGTGCGCGTGCGTTCCACTGTGTACTTGTATGGATGTATGAACGTTTGTCGCGGCCTTGTCAAATCAGCCATGACTCTGCCTACTGCGTGTGTGCCAACCAGGGGTGACCTTTTTCTCTGTGTGTGCGCTTGGGAATGTGTGTGTATATGCGTGCCGTGCTGCAGGCAGGGAAAGTCCCTGTCTTCACTGTGCTGGGGAGTTGGAGGGGACACCTCGTTCATCTGTGCTTGGGTGAGATTGTGTCATTGTGGGAGTTTCCCATCAGATTGAGAGGGGTTGATGTTCTACATCAGTTTGATCACACTTTTCTAACGTCTGACTTCACGCTTTTAGTATTCGACTTCTGCATTTTGTAAGCACCAAACAGTGTGTGAATTGTCATCGGGAAATAACTCAAAGGCTCAGAAGGGAGCTGTGACACCTGCATTTGCTTGTTTCCCTTGCATTTTCTCTCTTTTGGCCTGGCATACATGTGTGACGACATGTTGAAGTCTTCTAATGAACTGGATAATTTGCCAGATGGAGATATAATCTTGGCAAATGATACCTAAAGTACTACATTACTGTCATTGATCTACTGTATGATGTAGGAATGCTGAAACATTGCTGTACATACAGGGATTTTTAATGTATAGTCATCTATCTTACACTTACGTTATCATCAGCCTGCTGGGAGTATCGGGACATTTCGCCTGGGGGTTGTTTTGGCCTGCTGTGAACAGTAAGAAGGAATGAGCATCAGGACAACACTCTGAGTCGCGCAGCAGCAATGTTCACAAGTTTGTGGGCTAAAAATGCACATGAATCCGTGCATGTAGGCCTCTCCCTGAAGGTACCTTCTGCTCTACAGATAACAGAAACAAACGTCTTTGTGAAATGGAAAGGAAGGGCGGAGGAAAGAGGAAAGGACTTAAAAAAAAGGTGTGAGTAACAGTGGCAATGCATCTAATAATGCAAAGTTTAAGGCCAAATAAAATACAACTTAACTTCCATCCCTTACCTATCAGCAAATACCTTTTTTAAACTTTTTTTTAGTCCTAAATTTTTGTACTTTTAACATTGTGATATTTCAAGCGGAGCTTTTTTCTGAAGCTGCTGTGGGGTTAGTTCAAGACGACGTTATATCGTCAGAACAGTAAAGTCAGAGCATACCCTGCTGTAGGGCTCTGTCTGGCTCTAAATACAAAATGAACACCCTTAAATAAGAGCTTAAATCAGGAAAGTGTTTACTGAGGTCATAGGTCATGCCAGAAGTAGGGTCAGTATAGTATATGATGCAGTGTTTTATCCAGTAACTGAGAATGGTGCTCAATATGTTTTATTTAAAGACAATGTATTTCTAATTGATGTTATTGCATCTCAGTCTATCAGCACTGAAGCAAGCCTTGCTCTACTTTCCTTAACATATATTAAACAGATACGATCCTCCATGAAAAGTCCCTTAGAGCATCTCCCTGCAGTAAATCTGCTTTTCTCCATACGTGCTTGTTAATTAGCTCTGTTCCATATCTTGCTGTGTGTTTCTAATGCCAAACAGATCTCATGTCCTCCCTCTCTCTCTCTCCCAGCACTGTCCAGAGCTGTACGAGAGCTAATTGGCAGCTCGCTTGCCTGCCGCGACGGTGATCATGCAAATGTATTGGTGCTTACCAATAGCCGGGCCCATCAAAACATTACGACGGCCATTACCCAGAGCTGGGGCTGGCCTAACGAACATATGCTCCCCCGCCCGACAACCTCCCCCCAATTCCTAAACTCTTATTTATGTGTTTAATTTAATGTGCGAGGGAAGAATTTCCGAAATTAAATTTGGTTTTCGTTGGTGCCTCAAGAGAGTGGCAGCGTTATAATAACATGGTAATTTTTTACACGTCTTTATGAGAAATGAGAAAATTAATTCTTTCTGACAAGCTGTAATTATTGGGCTTGGAACAGTTGCAGCTGAACAGTTTGGGCTGTGGTAGCCTGGCAGTGAGCTGAAAGAGGGAGAGAGAGAGAGAGAAAAGGGGGGTGGAGGAGGGAGAGAATGGAAACACAGTGAGACCGAAAGGGAGAGAAAGAGTTTAGTAGTGAAGCCAGAATTGTATACAGTCACAAAGGAGAGAGACAGAGGGAGAGAAAATGGGAGGAGAATGATGATAATGATCCACAAGGGCAAAGGAGAAGCCAGTAAGGTGGTGGAAGACCCGGGGTGTGAGGGGACAAAGTTGAAAGAAATGAAGAAAAAAAGAGGACAAGCTGAAAGATGTAAGGTGAAGATAAAAGGGGCAGAGTTGGTTCAGTCAGGATAAATACGAGTAGGCACAGGAGGTGAGGGTTGGGTGAAAAATGGAGAGAAGAGAAGTTGATGAAATTAGAAGAAAAAGACGAAACAAAAGGGCGAGGGTTAGAGGAAAAAAACAGCAGCAGCGTGATCAGCTGGATAGTAGCATAGTATAGATGAGGGGAGAAGGGCAGAGTGTGCATGCTTTGGAGGGATAAGTTGAGAGGAGACAAGGTTATAAGAAGTTATGATAGAGGGGGTTGAAAGTGGAAGAAGATGGAGTTAATGCAGAGCACTCGAGGTTAGACAAAAGGAAGAAATAGAAGGTAAGCGGTAGTAGGTGATGAAGAGTAAAAGATATGATGGTGATACAATACAGGAGAGAAGATGAGGATGAAAGGCAAAAAGGAATGTGGATGGGGAGGGAAGGAATGTGAGGAGGACAGGTTGGATTAAAGAAAGAAAAGCAGAAGATTTACTGAGGAGAAAGTAGAATGCTAGTAGTAGCTAATGGTTCAGCAGGTGTGAGGAAAGAAGGGAATGGGTTGATGATGTGTGTGAGCACGCAGTGTTTGGTTGGGAGGGATAAGAGTTGTTTGACAAACTCAAGAGAATAAGAGTTATGAATCACTGGAGAGGTACACAGATGGCACAGTATGAGGGACGGGAGGTACTGATGGAGGTGGAGGAGGGTGTTGCGTTAAAGGAAAGAAAAAGACAGGAACGGGATAGAATATAGGAGTCGGGAGAGGGGTGGAGATGGAAGGTATTGTAAGGAGTCATGTCTCACTTTGTTAAATCAGGCAGGAGTTCCTGTCTTCTTATATGATGTCATCAGAGGAAGCTCCTCTACAGCATCAGCAGCGCCGTCTGTGTCAAGGTTATAACACATTAATATGCACAGTCTACAGCCGCCTGGCCTCACTCCAGGCCTGCTTAGGTTCTCTCACACAAACACGCACACACACGCAGAGACACACACACACAAAGCATCAGCATCTGCTCACACTTACAGAGCTTCTTCGCCTTTGCTCCATCAAGCGCTGGCACACATTCACACATATACACTCACGCAGACACACACGCATTCACGCACAGCTTCCTCTTCTTTGTATCATCATGCGCTGAATATGGAACATGATATTGATATTATGCAGCCATATTGTTTCTGTACCGATATTCACTTAGGCTGCTATAAAAGCACTTTTACAGCTGTGCTGCGATTCGCTTAATGACCCACTACTGTGTGTGTGATTGTCTGTGTCTGTGTGTTTGTGTGCATGCAGGCAAGTGGTTATTTGTTTTCTCCAAGTATCTGTGTCTTAGAAGGAGAAGCTGTGTTTGAGTCAGCCCTTTACATTTCTGTGTGAAAGTGTGTTCCCATTAAGGTTTGAATGCAGTCTTCAGCCAGTGTTATTCAAATGTATGTTTAAATGTTTATCAGTAGGGCAGTTTTAAATACTTTTTTTTTTGGTTAGGCTTAATTGGAAGTCTAATTTCCAGCAAGAACCCTGGGAGTCCCATTTAAACTCACATGGTACTTTGAATTATTAGTTTTCCCCGTGTAACCGGTTTCTGCTTCACCCCGCTGCAACAGGTCAGCCCAAACGGACTCCTCGACTGTTGCGTTGTGTTTTTAAGAAGACAAGGAGTCTCTGGTTGATCGTTGCCACTTTATTTCCTGAATGGAAACAACTTCTGTGAAAATTTCGACAGCACAGTTGTAACCTCAGCTACCTTGTAGTACTTGTATATCCCATACTATGATTTACTCATTGAAAGCATCCCCATCACTTCATTCACACTTAATTGTGATCATTTTTTTAAAGTTTGTTGTTATTTTTTTTTCATTTCTATATTGTTTGTGTTTAAATATATGGAACGACCTGATGAAACTGGTAGCCAGGCTGTGACACACTAAGATTACAAACTGTTCATTTTTAATTTTGATTAAACGTATGTTGGACTTGAATGTTTGCTATTTCAAGGGCAATATTATTAAAGGAAAAGCCCAACAGCCTTCAGATATTAACTTGTGTGTCAGTTTTCATGGCAGTGGTCTCAGCTTTGAGACTTTGACTTCATCCCTTCATTTATTATTCATTTATTGTACTACTAGTAACAGGCTTAAAGGACTGATATGTAAGTATATAAAGCAATAATGTGCTGACTACAATTGTAATGTTGTGCTCTTCCAAAACCCTTCCTGTTTCTTCATTGAACGTGTTCCATTTTGTCCTGTGCTGTTAAATGTTTCATCCTAGTGAAGGCATGATGGGACCCCCTGGGGATGAGGCATCTGCCCACCCGGCCACACGCTGAATTATACATGACAGTGCAGGACAGAGTGTGTGACTGTGTGTGTGTGTGTGTGAGCATTTGTAGGTGTCACAGAGGGAAGTGTCCGCTTTGTAGCGTGACTCTGTTTTCCTCTGACATACACTGAGTTGTCCTAGGTTGTATATTGTCTGTGATGGCTTTTCTGTGCTTGCAAATGTTTGTATCGCTTAGTGTTATGAAGAAACTTAATTTTTAACGTGGTGAATCAAACCTGTTCCAGTTCAAGATGGGGCACCGTAGTTTTGCCAGAATCTCTCGGTGCCAGAACAAAACCTGCAAGCGCCCATTCTGGTGAAGGTAGAAAAAAAAACCCCAGTTTGTTCTGGCTTGTTTGTCTCAGGGGTGCTTGCAGGATTTGCTTCTGCTAAGTGGTGCTGGGAGATGATATGGAGGAATATTCTGCACATGGCTAAGTATGTCATTGCCAAAACCTTCTCCAAGAATCTCATTTTGACTTTTTTAATCTTCTACAGATCCTGGACCATTGCGTTGTGAAAAAGTAAATTTCAGATAAATTCCAGTGTTGCTTTTTGGGTGTTGAATGTGTAAGAAGCAACACACACTGCTGGTCACGGTGCGCTGTTTCACGTTGGCTCGTCAGAAAAACCCACCTACTTATTTTCCAGTGTTATTTTGCATCTAATCTTTAGAGAAGCAGTTTTTATGTTCACATGCCAGCCTTTGTTGGTGTAGGCATGCTGATACACTGAGAAGCTAATATATATAAGGTCCTGTTTGAGTTGCCCATTTATCTCGTTTAATGCTGATTATATACAGTATCTAATCAGTAATCAACAGTTTTTATTACTTTGAAGCAGATTGTTGAAGAAGTTATCACAGCTGCAGTTGTTTGATAGTCACCCTGCTTGTAAGGTAACCAACACAAACATATGCGAATGAGGAAGCGTTCTTATATAACTCACAGTGACGATGGAGTTTCACATTAATAACATGGGTGCACCTAATAGGAGGCTGAGAGGGTCCGACCTGTATTTTTATATATAGATGGTGATCACCAGGCCAAACTAAGCATAGATCCGCTCTTTATCAGACATTATGGGCTAATAAGTACAAACCAAAGTCTATAGTTATTTAGTGCCTGTGAACCAGTTTTGAGGTAGTTACTTTTTTCATCATATGTACCGTGTATGTACTGTTGTTCAGTAACCAGTGTAGCTGCCAAGATTCAATCAAAGAAAATGTGTTGTCTTGTAAAAGTTCTGCTACAGAAACATGCAAAAAGAGCGTTATGTCTGAAAAGTTAAATGCTATATCCTCACCGTGCGTGTTTGTGTGTGATTGATTGTTTCATGTGTGGCCATGTGTGCAGGTATGTGTGTTCTTCACCTGAGATCTTGCTACTGTAGCTAATGAAAGCCCCATCTCTTAATGCAAATGAGGCTGTTGTTAACCCCAATCACAGAGGTCGCCGAGTGTGCATCAATCCCACATCTCCCTGAGTGCTTCACTGGCAGCACGCAGTGGTCCCCACCGCTCAGTAGGCCCACAGGTAATTACTGGGAACCAGAAAGGGAGAGGGCCAGGGGAGTCAGGGTCTCAGGTAGACATGCATGTCACTAGTGCTTTTTTTTTTTCTCATGTCATTTTTTGCCAAACAGAGGGTTGGGTTGCACATAGGGTCAAGTGCAAGTGTTGTCTCCTACCACACCCCTTCCTCCAAAACCCACACGCTCAGAGTGTGACAGGTAATTACAGCATGAGAGTGGCTGCGCTGTATGTAAGATTGGAAGGTCAGGCCCACTGTCTGCTCCCTCAGGGCCACTGAGCGTCACCTCTCTGACTAGATCTACAATCAGTTCCATTAGTACCATGTCTGTCTGACCACCTGTTGTGTGTTGTGTCCTCCAGTTAACTGTTTTATGGTCAGCCTGTTTCCTGTCTGGTACTTTGAAATTGTATATGTTGTGTAAGCTGCAAAGAAAAATGGCAATGTCCTGAATTAGAGCACTGCAGTGACTGTTTTTACCATTTAATACCAGCTTTTGGATTGCTGCACAGTCTATAACAAGCGATTTTAAAATGTACCTGTTGACAACTTAATACTTGCCCTTTAAATACACCATATTAACAAAAGTATTCACTTGTCTGCTTTCGCACACATATGAACTCGAGTGACATCCCATAATGGCTTCAACTCTTCCCTGAAGACAAGGTTTGGGAGTGTATTTCTGAGAATTTTTGACCTTTCTTCGAGTGACACTGATGTTGGCTGAGAAGGCCTGGCTCGACTGGACTTGTTGCACAGGTGTCACAGGTGCAGAAGCCGTCTGCACGCCTAGGTGCTGATTTTACACACATGTGAAAACCACTTGGGACACCTGAATTCAATTATTTGGATAGGTGACGGAATACTTCTGGGATTGAACGCTATAATGTATTATATTGACGAACTCATAATTCAGTTGTGACATTGTGCATTGTGACACGCATGTCCATTATGTTACATTGTGTCATTAATTTCCTGTCTGTTAGTCCTCACAGCGACTCTAAGGCTGTGCCGAGCCACATCATGGAGGAAAATCATTTGAGCTGCTTGTATCTATGACCTAGTTCTTTTGGCGACTACCCAGAACTCGTGACTATAGATGAGGATTGGAACATAGACTGCCTGTTGGGGTTGGCCGATCTGCTCCACAGTCCAGTCGTCCTATCACACCTCTGTGCGGTTGCCAATAACTGATGCATTGCTGCTGGGTTGGGGGATGGGGCCTGTGTGCACCTAGTTAAGGTAACGCTATCCACTCTCCATGATGTGACTGTGTGACCAAAACACATAAACAGATCAGTGCTATCTGGTGAGATAGGCAGACAGACATACAGATTTATTTCCCACTTCTAGCGTGAGACAAAAGACACAGACTGTATTTCAGCTGAACAACTTAAAATGGTATCAGACATGTTACTTTACTTTCTTCCAGGCTTATGCTTTTGACTTGCTCAGACTATGTTTTGGGGGGTGGGTTTATGCACCAGTTTTTTACTGACAAACACACCCAGTGGGAAAAAAGTTAAGGAAGGCAGATAAACTCAATAACAGGCAGATAACAAAACAAAAGGCAGAAATGACTTCCTGTTTTGTCTCATTTTGTTTATGATGGATCAAGCAGCTGTTCCCTCCACACACACAAGAGGACAGAGGGCTGACCATGAAGTTGTCTGCGTGCACTGGTTGTATGCCGACTTTAATAGGGCAGATTACATTTAAATTTGATATGAATCTGATAATAAGTTATCGCATTAATTCCAATACAAGCTAAAAAAAATAGCCACGATTGGCATGCTGTTAAAATATGATAAGATCCCAAGATAAATTCCTGGTCTTGGGCTAACAACTGTCCCACAACTCTAAAGAAATAAACAGATATTTAATTTAATTTTACTTCACATTAAAATATGATTGATTACATGAAGTTTAAAATAGAAGGTTTCAGGATTGAAGAAGGCTGGCAGTAACAAGCTTTACCAGAGGGACCAAAGATCTGTGTTGTGCATTTCAAAGCCCTTTGGCGCAAATTCTTGTTATTTTAGCTATATTAAAACGCAAACTTCACTGCTGTCAAAATTCCCATTTTGCAAATATTAATACACACTTGCTTGGTCTAAACTGTATTCTAACAGTTGGAGACTTGTAATCTATGGTATCCAGATGAAGAATACATGTTTATGTACAGTACATTTATGTCTCTTTACTGTGACTTTGATGTAAATAAAAATCAAGCTGCTTTGAATATTGTGGTTTAACAGAAAACCAAGTTGTGACACCTCTAACCCCCGCCTTTATCTCTAGTTAATATTCACTGCCTATATATCAATATATCAAGGTTCCTCTCTCTACGCCACTGTTTGTACATGTTGAACTACAAGCCATTGTTTATATGTAGGATGAGATATGACTGCTTTCCCCTGAAGAGCACTTGACCATCAAAAGAACATGAGCGTTTTCCCACTGGGGCAATAATGGCCACCTTAACAGTATCATGCGCTCAACCCTACAGGCAATCCATGTCCTTCTGCTTAAATGCGTTTGCGAGACAGTTTTTCACTGGTTTAAATAACAATGCCAATCCCTGTTTCTCCCTTGTCTCGCAGCAAACCGGTTAAAGGCCTCCAACAGATTCTGTA
This sequence comes from Maylandia zebra, assembly GCF_041146795.1. Lineage (NCBI taxonomy): Eukaryota > Metazoa > Chordata > Actinopteri > Cichliformes > Cichlidae > Maylandia > Maylandia zebra. The sequence goes on along the minus strand of NC_135183.1, from coordinate 36,671,155 downwards.
TTCGATCAGTTTTGAACGATTAGGTTTGCCAAGCCAAATTAGGTTTGAGGATGAGCCTTTGTGACCCACGTAGCCCGAAGGTGCTTTTGCCCTCTTCACTTATTAACTTGTTTCTGTGCAGACCCATTCACAGATTTTTGTCTGCGTGTGAAACTCTGGATTCTATTAATCCATTCATCGGCACATATTTTACTCGTCATGGTCTTATCTGTTTACAAGCAGTCCACAGGTTATGTGACTTTGTGAATGAAACATTTGTGTGTCCTCCTGAATACAGAATATTACATTTGTTTTCTTCCATAACAGCTCACGTGTGCGTCAGAGCGCACAAGAAAACAAGATTACAAAACATGTTAATTGTCATAGTCGTGGTAGGGTTGCACGGTTATGCACTGAGTGTCTCTGACACCTCACACCAACGAAACCTCTCGGTTGGCTGGGACCTTTGTGAGTGGAATTTGTCTGTGTTCCCTTACCTGCTTGGTTTTTCTTTGGGTGCTTCACCTTTTTCCCCACAGTCCAAAGACATGTATGTTTGGTGAGTTTGTTGGTTGTACAGTAGGTGGTGATGTGAGAGTGTGTGTGTCTGCCTCTCCCTGTTAGCCCTGTGATGACTAGGGACCACAGTGTATCCTGTCTTTTGCCTGCTGACAGATGGGATAGACTGCAGATACCCAATGACCTAGTTGAATAAGCAGTTAAGAAAATGGATGGATGCCTAGCTTGATACTCATGGTCGTGTGAACTGACCGTTTTGTCTACTCTGGATGCTTTTCCTCAAGTCCCGTGATGTAAATCCGGGAATACAAATATCAATCAAGGACCAAGTGACTAAGCAAAACTTGCCAACATTTTTAGATCATATAAGATTCTACACGGACAGGCCATTTCATTAGGCGCACATCTTCAGCTAATAAGATGGGAGTGTCTCATTAAGGCATGTAGACGTGGTCTAGACAAACCAAGCATCAGAATGATTTGAATGTGCTCTGTGTTATATTCAGTTATTGAACACAGTGTACCCATATTCTAATGGCTCCTTCCACCAGATCATCTCAAACTGGTTTCTTGAGCATGAGAATGAGTTCACTGTGCTTGAGCCCGGCCTCCACAGTCTCAAGCCAGTACATCACCTTTTGGATGTGGCGGAACATGAAATTGGCATCATGGATGTGCAACTAAAAAAAATCTCCAGTAACCGTCTGAAGTCATCGTGGTAATATGCACCACGATCTCTGAGGAATTAAGAATTAAGGCAGTTCTGAAGGCAAAGGGGGCTCTAAAGTATATGACATACATTTTAAAAAGAGCACAGCACAGCTGATCATCCTGAGTACGTATATAAACCATGTTAAATGTAAAGCGTACACAAACGAATATATTGCACTGAGATGAAAGCCAAAACCAGCGAGTGCATGGAGTGTGACACTATCCCACTGCACCGTCTCCCTCCCATCATCTTCAGCACTGTGCTCACCAACAGCATCAACAGCCACAGGTGCTGAAGATTTTTACTCTTTTGGCAGCACATGCTGCAAAATCCACTTTGTTCTTAACCCCAAATGGTTTGTACTTTCCTTGAATTTTACCTTGCTCATATTAACCCTTTCCATGTGGATGTGTTCTTTAATTAAGGCATTAAACACAAATCAGAAATGGGTTTCAAGGTGTGATTGTGCCGTTTTTCTTCTTCTTTTTTTCTCGATACCTTTATGCATCGTGCTGAATTATGCATTCTCCCCTCCAAAACAAAAGCTGTGGGTGGAGTTAGTGTAAGGCATTGAACAGAGAAGATGAGAAGGCACCCAGTGACAAAAGCAGGAGGGACTGAGAGAGAAGAGAGAGGGAGAGGGGTCCTCTTCTCTGCAATGGGCCCCAGAACAGCCTGGGTGAGCCGGCCTTTCATTATCCCCCATCCCTCTGTGATGAGGAGAAGAAAGGCGGACGTGAGAGAAAGAAAGAGAAAGAACAGACCAGAAGAGGGGAAGAAGAAAAGAAAGAGGCATTTGATAGAGCTGTGTGGAGACCGTGTGTGAATGAGCCAGTGAAGGGCAGCCATTGTCTTGCTGCGACCTCAATTTGGTACTGTACGCTCCTCTTTTTACTGCACTGTCTCGAAACACAATGCCTCCTTTCTCCTCCTCTTTACTCCCTCTCTCTCTTAAAGAAATAGGGGGATTAGGGCCCACCAAGGGGAGCTGCGTGTCTAGATTGCCAACTATCATGACTCCTCACCATGTGACGAGATGGCAACGAGATATTCTACAAGACCTTTGTTATTTGTGTTTGCTTCCATTTTTACTGGCTTTTGTGCATTATTATATTCACAAGTTAAGAGTATCAGATAAGGGAAACGTAATTGTGTTCTAGGAGGAATGCTGTGTATTTTTGGACAGGCCGAGGAGGGAGGTGCAGGAGGTGAAAGACAGAGAGTCACAGGGACGAGGACAGAAAGCACAGCTGTACTTCCTGTTTACCCAGGCCTTGTTTAAGGAACAGGGGTTGCATTCATCTACTCTTCTCTACCTCTGCTGACCCCTTCTCTCCTCCTCCCTTCTCCTCTTGCTCTATTCTCCTTTAGGTCCCCCCCCACCCCCCACCCCCACCTTTTCTAGCAGCTCCTTTTTCCCTCATCTCTTGCTGATAAACTGCATTGAACTCAGGAGGATGAGCTAGATTAGGCACTATTTGGTAGGCATGGGTTTAGTACAGGGAATGATTTGAAGGCAGAAACGATTATTAAATGTTCAAACTTGCGGCTGGTACTGTGTGTGAGTGTGGATATGACAGAGGAAGAGATAAATAGAAAATAGATGAAGAAGCAACAGACTAAAGAAGAAAGGATGACAGATAGGATGAACTTTTTAAGAAAGTTGGTTTAGTTTCTGCTGGTGCAGTTCATTTGCTAGGAAGTTGTTAAAAAAAAAGAGAGACTCCAATCGTTCATTTTCTGTCCACCAGCACATGGAGCATGTACACAGAGAACTCAGAAGTTTGGGTTTGCTTTGATGGTGAGTAAACTAACTGTAACTCCACGCCAAAGCAGACCTTGAAGCCAATGAGAGGGAGGGAGGGTTAGAGGAAGAGAGACAGCACATCCCAGTTGTTTGTTCCACCCACCCAAGCCGAGCCCTCCCCAACCTTTCTTTGTGCAGTCGGACATCAGACTGAGATGCCGCGAAAGATGCAGTAGATTAAAAGGATTGTTTCTGTGGCTGCTATAGCCTCTATTGTACAGAGAGACGATTATAGACGAATCTGCAGTCAATTCATCACGTGTATTTATGCACAAACACACACACCCACGCACGGAAGCAAACTAGCTCGCTTATACATGCACAGATATGGTGTCAAAATGTCGGCGCGACACGACAGGACCCCTTTCATCTAAATGTGCTGTTTGACAGTCCATCTATTTGCAGTCAGTCATTAGGCCACCACACAAAACTGACTGAATGTCACTGATAGAAAAATATAGAAAAGGACACAAAGGGGATGGAAGTAAACTGCCATTTTCTTTACCAGTTTTTCTGTAACAGGTTTAAATTAAGTCTTTAGTTTAATATATCCGTTACAGCCTCTTACTTACTTTCTTTATCCCGTTTTTGAGAATTTGAGCACAGTTTGGATTTCGATTTAAATGTTGAAGAGATTTATGCCACAGTTTATTTTATTGTTGTCAAATAAAAAGCCTGCATTCTCTTCATTCTGTTATTTAATTCTTCTTTTGATTTCCCGTGATATAAAATGACCTTGAGCAGTCACCCTAAATGTAAGACCTTGTATCTGATAATTAGCATCCGGTAAGCTTGTTTACAGAGTTCTGAAATACTGAATACACATTATTCATGCGGGTTCTTTGAGAGCAGCAGGGGGCTGTATTTAGTGAAGGCTCTGCTCTTGAACTGAAGGAATCTCAGCATCTGCCCTCCCTGCTGAAGTGTCCTTGAGCAAGACACCGAATCCTTATCGGCTGTTTGAGCGTAGCTCTTCGGCTGACCCTGTGTTCTGACCTCCATGTAGGAGAGAAAAACTGAGGCTGCTTCTATTGGCCTTTTCTTTTTTTTTGGAATTGATCACCCAAAAGTAAGAATATTATATTCACTAGACTCTCGCCACTGGGAGGTCAGAATGCAGGGTCAAATTCGAGACAGCGCCTTTGGGAAATGATAGGGGTTTGCTGGTTTGCTCAAGGACAGTCCATCCACCAAAAAAAAAAAGAACTGAACCTGTGCTGGAGTTTTTGTTTTACACAAAAATCTTTTTTGTGTAAAACAAAAACTCCCGCACAGGACCTTGCTGCGTTCTGGAGGTCATAGGGCATTTTACCTAATGCCACACAAACCTCAGCATACTCTCAAACTAGTCCTGAACCTTCCAGGGAAAATGTAAATAGCTTTTGTTTCTTTTTTTTGTTTTGTTTTTTGTTTTGTTTTTTCACAACTTTCTATCTCCAAAATGTTACTTTTCCTCAAGTTAAGAAAACAGAACTTTTTATTTATTTTTCTTTAGTTCGTTTGATAAGCTTTCCTGGGCTACAAGGTCGCAGAAGCGAGCAAAATCCATAAGTCGGCCCAAAGCAACAGCGGAAATAAAATTCACAATAGTAATATGCATAGGAGACGATTGTGCTCTAATTACGCTGTGGCTAAATTGCAGTCAAATGCTCTGAATTCCAAAAAAAGAATCAAGGATTACCTTCACATGTTTAAACAATTTGTTTTCGTGCTCCAGTTTGCTGCATTCCCAAACCCTCCTTTGGACTTTCAATTACAATTCATTTTGATTAAACATGCAAATACCATCCTTGATGGTGTCCTTTGTTAGCGTGGCCTTCTTTTGGCTAAAAACCATAGTCTCTTGAGTGTCCCTCATTTAATGAAGATTGAAGATTAAACAACAGGAAAGAGCCATTATTTTTGTCGGGGAATTAAAGTACCATCAATCTCACTTAATCACCTTCTTAATATCTCCTCAGACGCCAGCAGAAAGCTGTTCTCAGCTCAAGGTTAACATGCTTTGTTTTGTCAAAGCAAAGGGAGAGAGGAGAGGGGCAAACAAACAGAATAGATGGATGAAGCCACTCTGTCCACCAAGTGGACACGGATTACAGTGAACAGTGTTGTGTCGGTGGGAGGGTAGGGCCAGGAGGTTGATGTGGAAAGAAATGACAGCTATTGTTTGGCCTGTAATTATCTCTGTCTGCTTATTCGCCCGCTCATTTCCTGTAGAGACAGAGAATGAGACTGAAGGAAGAAGTGCCAGTGGTAATATGTTGAGTTCACCTTTAGCGAAATAACTCTCCCAAGCTCTATTTATTGAAAGCGAGAGAATACTTTAGTCACAAGGATCATGTGGTTGTTTTGTATAATCTTGTTTTTAAGGTTAAAAGTGAACCATTAGGGTGCTGCTATAGCTTACTGTGTTGAGCAGGAGATCCATATCCCAAAAGGCTGCAGGGAGCTGGGGCTTGATTCCACCCTGGACCATTTCCTATGTCATCTTCTCACTTTTTCCCCACGTTCCTGTTCACTCCCTGTTGTGTTTCTGTTGTCTCTGCTTTACTTTAAAATGTAATTAAATTTCCATTTAATTGTCAGCTGAAATAAAAACAGATACTTAGATTGGCAAATAGCTAATATCGGTCAGACTTTAGTGTGTAGTGTTGCAAGCAAACTTTTCCCCCGCTGTGCTTATATTGCAGCGCTTCTTTTAATCTCTGTGTGACAGGGAGGACGACGGACCCGACCGCATACTTCAGTTTATACACTTTTATTTCCCGGTTGTCGTTTTACACACTCGGCTGCAGCTTTTCAGCTGCCAGCCACACACAACATAACAACAGCAACAACAACAACAGCAACAACAACGTCCTCAGGTGCCAGCACGTTTAATAGGGGAGGCGTGATGAGCCGATAGAGCTCAGGTGTGCCACAAACCACGCCCATCACACTCTGTAACAACCTGTAATAATTTTTTATTATTATAATTAATGAAATAAGACATTGTTAGCTTAACCAAAGTATTATTTGTTGCCTGTGTCTCACACTGACTGCTATGACCCCAAAACTAGCAACCACTAGATTGTGTAAGAGAGCTAGCAAATCTTAGCTAATTACCGTTCCCATGTGCTTTCACATTGAACTGTTTTCACCTCCCAAACGCAACTAAACTACACGTCTGTACATTTCTACACTTTTGAAAGGGCAAGATTTTCCACCAGCTACACATCAACATTGACATTACAAGAAATTACCAAGAAAAATGTATTCAGAAAGGATCACATTCTAATACAGCAAACCTTTAGCAGTACAGTGTAACCCAAAGTTAATCCAGTCATTCACTTTGAATCCCACAATAGCACAGGTAGCAGACACCATTAACTTAGTGGGTTTGCTTCATGCACACAATTATTAGACACACAGAAGGTGTTTTCAGCACTTGACAGACACCTGTTGAACAACACTGGTACAGACAGCTGTGTTTGGAAGGTTATAAGCAGTCGCAAATGATAATCAGCTTTCATGGTGCCTACACGGGGCAGTAATGGCCTGACTGAAACCTGTGATTCTCCAGCTGAAGAACCACTTCCCCTCCACAGAGGGAGCGCATGTAACCACGGAAACCTTCTGTAAAGCCACACAAAAGAAGCCACTGAAAACAGATGGGGATCGAACACTGCAGTTGACTATTATTGATTTAATGTTTGAGAGAGAGAGAAGGTGATGTGGACAGAAGATCAAGTAACTGCTTCTGGGTTCAAGTTCGTCTTCAGCAGCTAAACTGAATCTTTGATCTCGTGAACGTTCTCACACATTTAGATCCTTTTATCAGCCTCATCAACATTTTAACTGTAAGAAAGCACTAGAGATTGTCAGGGGAAGACAACCAAGCAATGTCTCTCATGTTTGCAATGTGGCTCTTTAGACCAGAAGTAGGACTACAATCACCAGCTGCAGTCACGGACAGTGGAGTGGGTTTCTTACCACAGACCACACCTGAATGATAGAGAAGCACCACAACAAAGACCTGATCAGTGAGGAAGCCATGAAGGAAAAACCAAAACCAGGGGCAGAAGGATGAAATGGTACCCAATTACGAGCATTTCAGAGTCTACAAAAGCTGTCCAGATGACATATTTTGGTTCAGAGGGAGCCCTGTTGTTAGACAAAGTGTGTGTGATTTCCAGGTAGATTTCTGATAGTTTCTGTTTTTTAACATATGATAATATCTTCCTTTCCTTGTGTCATATTTTACTAATTAAAGAATAGGAAATTCAATTGTTACACACGGGGTGCTGCTGATTCGTATTGCGTAATGGCTTTGGGAGTAATTCCTTCTCGTAGGACTGTTCCTCTCTACAGTACTAGTGTTTCCATCTACTCAAAATTACCCCGTAAATTAAGCAATTGACTGAAATCTTGAAACCTTAACATGTGTTGTCACCGTATACCACACACAGGACGCAGACTAGCATCATGTTTGAAACCTTAACCTGTGTCCTTTTTCTTTCGCTAAAACTCAAAGCCTCAAATAACCCCAGTTCTTGTTTGTGCGATTGCTTATGCAATACTAATTATACACATCTGACCAGTAACACGTGATTATGGGAAGAATTGGCATCAAATTTCCCCAATAAAGCCTTTTATTAACACAAACAGACGGGCTTTTCTTTGCTGTTTATTAGGTTTGTATTTGTCAGCCTGTGTCTTCTGGGGTGAACGGTTTGCAAACCAGGAATAATAAAGGACTGTCACAGAAACCCACCTGATTTGGTGCTTACTTCAGAATCAGAATACTTTATTGATCCCTGGGGGATCTTGTACTTGTACATAATGTAACACTCACACACGCATACCAAACATCACACACAGATATGGGCACAGATGCCTTAGGACATGGTTGCAAGCTCTTGCCCTGTGTAATTTTAAGTGTGTTGGAAATTGTATATTGGGGCCATCAAAGCAGTGCCCTAACCGTTAATGGCTTTACAGCTTGTTCGTTAGTTTTAGCCTGCTTAGGAGGGAGGGTGTGTGTACGCATGCTTGTGTATGTGTGTTGAAGGGAGGTGTTGTTTTGTTTAAAAAAAAGAAAAAAAAAGAAAATCAGGAGTGTGTCAGGGTGAACTACATGTACACAAATGCCTGAAAACACACATCAGTAGAGGAAAGACTCGCTTGTCTATATACACACACACACACACACACGTAAGCAGGAGGGGAATGTATATAGTGGAGATTGACTCATATACACAAACACACACAAACGGTAAACCAGCATGTCGATAGTCATCTCTCTTTCTGCCTCTCTCTCTCTGGGAGTCCGGTGAGGCCTGGCCTAATTGAGCTGGCCTCAGGAAGCCCATCATTAGCCCTGCTGCTCCGGTCACACATGGCCACCAGATGTGAGTCCAGCCACAATGGAACGCAGAGGGCCACTCTTTCTCTGTCTTCCTCTTTTCCTTCTCCATCTCTCTCTCTCACACACAAACAGCCTGTTACTCTGTCACTCTTCAGCCTAATAAACTAGCTTTTGTCTCCATACGGCCATTGTCCGTTTAGCCTACCACAGCCATAAGAGAAGTCATTGGGGCCTGAATGTGATGCTTTGTACTGACAATAGACAGAAATAGGAGAGGCAGAAGAGGGAGGAAGAGAGGGATGGTGAAGGAGAGGGGGGAGTGAAGGGTAACTAGAGAGGTTTTCAATGAACTCTCTGGAATTTTTATGGCTTGTTTTTGCAGTTTGAGAATTCAGTGTTGTGGGACTATGAAGTACGGCATGGCACCTTTCTTAGCTTCCTCTCTACCTGCCTGTCCGCTGCAAGACGTTACTCGTGATTGGATGATTGTGTGTGTATATGCATGCTGTTTTTATGAGATCCAGATAAAATTAACCTCTTTAGTAAGGGAATTTGTTGTAACTCGTTTAATGTTTAAGGTAAAGGCTTAAATTTGTTACAGTTTTTGGACTGCTTTTCACTTTACACTTTAATTTGGCAATCATGAGCTTTAATTTGCTGCTACAACAGCTAACTCCTTGGAAAGCTTTCTAATAGATTTTAGAAAAGGGTCAGCCACTGATGCCACATATTTCTAACCTTGACTGTTCACTGGACACAGCTGAATTGAATACAGGTTGAACTGTGACTCAGCCGTGGCTCTGATAGAGTTGGGATTCTGTTTTTTTTCCGTCTTGTTTCACAAGCAAAAATATAGAGGATTTGGATGGGCCTGACAATGAGCAGATTGGCATTGCTATGCAAACTAAAGTTCCACATGATCTATCAGCTTTAAATTTGGTTTTTCCAAATGAGGTTTAAGACAGTTTGGGGGAAAAAAGCATTGCTTAGTGTTACTCCCAATAAATGGTTTGGTTGAATCCCCTCACTCTTACACTACATTCCATATAAAGTTTGAAATTCCAAGTTGGATTTCCAACTCGAAAAGTCGAGAAGCCAAACCCGACTTTGCAGGTTTTATGGTTTTTGCAATCTGTATTATCACTGTTGTTTATTTGTGCCGCACTAAATAAGCCACACAAAGAGCTCTGACCAGCCTCAACCCATGAAAATGGCACAGCTGTGTTTTTAAGTGCAAAAAAAAGAAGGCATTGCATTGTACTGCTAGAGATGCATGAATGGCTTTACCTTGCCAGGGACCAAAAGAAAGCCTGCTTTTCCGACTATTGCTACTTGAAACAATGTCAAATCAGGAGTGACTTCACTCCTAGTTCTGACGTCTGGCTTCCGATGTAAAAGGGGCAGAGCATTCTCATTTTGAAAGTTGAGTTGTTGCTACCAACTAGCCTTGGTACTTACCGTCAGCTAGCTTGCTAGCCAAGTTGCTGCTGTTGGTCCTTAATGTCATCCAGCTGCTTGAATTCAGCGGTCTGAAGAACTCCAGCATCACAGCCTAGGAGAGCAGCTGGTGATGGTACCCCATAGCATTAAAATATAGTGGTAGAAACAACTGCCCTTTAATCAGAACTAAGAGAACTACTTGAAGGAATAAAAGGCAAGCAGAAATTTGACAGTACATAGACAGTGCATACATACCATATTCCATATTGAAGTAATGAAGCCTGATGTATCTGCAGCAAATACACTGAAACCACGTTCACACTGCCTTTCTTCTGTTTTCCAATTGTAAAAATGTCTTTATCTCACAGCCACTTAGGGGAGGTGTCTGTGCGTGTGCATGCGAGCGTGTGGGTTAAACTGTGGACGCATGGCAATACATGATCCATTTCGACGGCTGCCCTCATTTGAGACAAATGTAATTATCACGCGTGGCTGAGTTTTTTCTTATTATTGGAAAGTTAAGTCACTAATCTGTGAAGTTGTTCCTCGGCTGAATTAATTCAATTATCTGGCAGCACGAGTAGATATCAAGGTTTGACGTTTATGTCTTTGTGGTTATTTCTGTGTGTGTACAGTTGTGTGTTATGCATATGTGTGTTTTGATGTTAGTGTGTATTATTGTGTGCGTGTTTCTGACATGCTGTAGCGTGCACGAATGTGTGCGCGTGTAAAAATGTGTGAGAACAGACGCCATGTTTTTCAACTCCCACTGGATCAAGGCCTTTTATAATCCACTGAGCCGACATAATTCCACCTCACTTACAATGGATTTGTCTCTGCTTTGTCTCCTCATTATTGTTCTCATTCACATGATAAGCTGCTTCACGATTCCATTAGCATTCTCTTGTAGCCGCCACCACTTTAGTGTTGGGGAATCAAACTTTTTACTCAATTTATCTTAGCCTGACCAGCTGAATAACAGCCGTGAAACATTCAGTATGGAAAATAGGTCACCTCAGACTGTTTTCATACTTTTGGGGGTACATATAAACCAAAGCATTTTATCATAATATCTCCCTTTATTCTCTGTGTAAATCAGTTAGTTTCCTGTTTTAAAAAGTATACATTGGTAACTGAACTAATCAGCATCAAGACTGGACCACATGCTTATTTATTATCTCTAGGATTTGCTGAGCTCTTTAACATTTTTTCAGCTCATTATATTATAATGTGGTTTAATGGCAAGCAGCGTGGTGCTGCAGTAGTTGGCACCCTCAAACAATCTTGAGCAAGAGGGTCTGAGCGAGCCGACTCTCTTGGATCCTGCTGTGTCGAGTTTGCATGTCTAAAGATGCATGCACGTTAGGCTAACTGGTGACCCTGGATTTGATCATAGGTGTCTTGTGGCCGGCTTCTTATTCAGCGGCAGCTTGGATAGGCTCCTCCGTAGGAGCTAGCATCTACTGTAAACAGATAAAGTCAGCAGCTAAGCAAGAACTTGAAATTCAGCTCTGTAGAAACTTCTGCGATTGTTGGTTCATAGTCTCACCTTGGTAATAATTAACAGAAATTTGCTGTGACTTATTCAATGTATTGCCCGACTTTGTCACATTTTGTATTTTCCCGTCAGAATTTGAACTGATTTATTTATAAAACTACATCAATTGTCGCTTCTTCTGTAGTACCGCCCGTAGCTGTGTCATCTGAATTGTCATTAGCTGTAGCCATGCCAGCAAGTTGTATTGCTGCTTATTGTTCATGATGTGCAGCACATCCGTGTCACCACAGCTGTTTAGAGCCGTGAGCTAACTTGTGTGCTCTTGGTGTCTTTGATAGCTTTAACTGTTTAAGTTAAATGAGTACTCTTTTTAATTATTTCAGATGTAATACTCTCATTTAGATACAGTGTGTTACTGTCTCCATCTTTCACAAAACTGGGTGATGTCCATACTACTATACTTGCTTTTTTGGCTATTGGACATTGCTTTCATTATTGTAGTTGTGTCAGTCCTGTTAGCCTCATCGGGTTAGTTTAAAAAAATCTTATTTTCCCTTAACTAAACACTGTACCAGAATCAGTTTGCTTTTAATGCTGGTTCATCCCATTTAAAAGAAAAACGTATATTTTTTAATCATCTTTTTAAAAGACTTTTGGACTCTGGACAAAGAGCAGCAGTCGGCTGTAGCATGTTTTTCTTCTAATCTTTGTTTTTTTCTGGCTGTCTTTCTCTTTCTCTGTCAGACATGCTAATGCTATTGATCCTCATAGGAAGCAGGACAGAACCATCTACAGATAAGAAGACAATGCTTGCAGCAGCCCATAGATTTCTTCCTGGTGCTCTAAGAGGTGTGTTGCAGGCTGTATTGGAGTTCATGGGGTTCTCACAATCTGTTGTCTTGTATTGACAGTCTCCTCTGAGCTCAGCCTAACAGTCTGTTTTTATCAAAGAGGATGGCAAATTTTTAGTGTGTGTTTGGTTGTGGATGATTTTGTGTTTGTACATGCATATAAAATCGTGCGTCATGCTTATGCATTCATTTTTGGATTATTTTGATCAAAGACTGTAGAAATTTGTTGATTTTTGCATTTTTTTGTATGTATTTATCTGATATTTGAGCAAAGGTTTGTGTAATTTATTTATCTAATGTCAGGGTCCCAGACAATGCAACTCCAGTGTCAAGGTTGGCAGTGATGGTTGCTATGGTGACGCTGGCAAACAGATCTCACAGATCTGGGCTCTCTTTCTCTCCTCCAAGAGGAAGGGAGGCTTTTTGAGACTGAAGAGCAGAGAGGGACCTTTTATTTTTCTTCCGCCAGTAGAGTGGTGGATATTGATCAAGAATCGAACCTGTCGCTCAGTAGAGAAGCCTAATGCACTTCTACTCAAGAGAGGGGAAGGAAAAAAGGATGACCTGCTACAGTGTATCACAGATGGAAGAAAAAGAAAGAATGATTGACAAAGAGTAGGGGACAGAGGGATGGACAAGGGGAGCTTGTTTTTAGGAGCAGATCAATTAGGTCTTTGCAATCTACTGCTACCATCTGCATCTGAAAGAGCATAAAAACTCCATTTAAAATGCAGCCAAATTCACACATTCAGTACAGTACATCGGCGTTTTCACGCACAAACCAGTCAGCCTGAGCCCTACCTGCTCAGTGTGCCATGCAGGAGGGAGAGTAGTTAAGTGAAACGTGTTGAGCCCTCTCAGGTAATTACATCTCCATGCTAATGTCTAATTAGACAGCTCAGAGGGGACTCATCTGCACTGCATTAATTAATACAGTCAATCCACAACTTACATGCACGCATGTTCAGTGACAAATGCACACATCCCAATCCATTGGTGTGTGTGTGTGTGTGTGTGTGTGTGTGTGTGTGTGTGTGTGTGTGTGTGTGTGTGTGTGTGTGTGTGTGTGTGTGAGGAAATCAATCAGGCCTTTATACTGGTCCCTGCTTGTGTGTGTCTGTGTGTGTGGCCAGGGCACGAACACGGGCTAAAAGGAAATCTGTGCATGTGTAAATACATGCCAGGACTTAAACTGATGCATACTGTCATCTCGATGACATTTACAGCATGTGACTGTCAACTTACCTGGAATCAGGATCCTCTTATTTGCTAATTCTGTTTGTCAATATTTGAGATTAAATCATGCTGCATAATAATAAGAGGCTAAAGACATCAATTAAAATAAAAAAAAAACCTCTAATTATGATTTGTAATGAGTCTTAGAGGGCAATAGTTCGCGATTGTGAGGGCTGGGAACCCTTCATAGGGTCACATGAGATAGATGTTGTTCCATAGATTTAATAAAGCTGAAATGATTCGCTTGTAAGTCAAATAGCGACTGAATTTATCCTGACAAACCAGCAAAAACAGAGGGGAGAAAAAAAACTATGTTTCAGGTCATTTTTCATAATCCTCAGAATTTTTGGGCTCCTGTGACTTACTTTCTAGTTTATAACAAGATTTTTAGTTTTTATACTGTGATATTGTTTTGTCACATTAACTTGTTATATATTGTTATTTCTTAAAAGCTTCAATTCATTATTACATGACAAAAAAAGAAGCATCTGACGATGCAGTCTTGTTGCTCTTGTATGCTAGAAAATTCTTAGTTTTTAACATTTTTGTCCTTCTTCTGTAGGAGTGAAGTAACTAACTGTCCACCCATGTCTGAGTTTAGTTGATACACACACTGCTTTAAAATGCATCATTTTATCTTTACACTTTACCCTTTTCCAATTAGAGTAACACCTTTCTGGCTCATGAGAGAATCCTTGATGATTAAATAAGAGGTTTGTCCTCTGGCATGCCAGGCAGACAAAATAAGTCTTAGCATGGTGCCCCACCAGGACACTCCCAGTGTCCACATTATTGTGTTAACTGGTTTGGCATTGAGATTCATTTTGACCCCAATTTCACCCCATGTCACCTAGAAAACTGCTAAGATCACCAGACAGCACCCGGCACTGTGTGTATTAGCACGTCTATGCTGCATGTGAGTGTGGTACAGTAATCTACCGACCCCGGGCTTTTACAGTAGTGATGAGAGGTAACTGCACTAATTCACTGTCCTACTGTGAACGTCTGGTGCAATTAAGGCCAAGTTGTCAGACGGATCATGCCTCTGTTTTGTTCCTCCATTCTTGTTCTCTCAGTGCCTCCACTCAAAGTGCTTCTTTATTAGGCGCGTGAAATTTATTTTGAAGAATCTTTAAATCTCCTGACGGGGATTCAGACCATGTAATCTGGTATCAAAAAAAACAAACTGGTATGCTTTAAGTAGAGGTTCCGAAAACCGTTTGTTAGATTTATTCACCTTTAATGGAGGCAAAAAGTTTCAATGTTCTCCTGCTGCTATTATTCTGAAAATATTTAGAGGGGAGTGACTGGTGTGTATGTACAGTTTAGACATATATGTATTTATTTTTAACCATCTTTGTACTAAATGTATTTATCCATATGTGTGTGGAGGACTAAAAGAACTGTGTGTACATGACTCTGGCATACTGCAAAGCGTAAGAGAATCTGGTCTCCAGCTTCTTCCTTCGCAGCAGCATATCTCCATCAGACCACAACATGCAGAAATCTGCTTGCTAATTACACCCATATAAATCAGCAGTTGTAATTATGCTAATTAGACTGCTAACTTCCTCTCAGAAGCCTACACAAACAAAGGCGGCAGTATCGGATGATGTGGCGTGTTAACGAGCTTGTCAACTTATCTGACACAAGCTAATTACTCAACAGGACTCCTCTGTGTTTAGGAAGAGGTAACGAAGCTTCTGCTTTTTAAGGTTGCTGCACCTCTGCCTGTGACTTCCTACACCCGGCAGATTAATACCAGCATCTTTCAATGGGATTACCCTGAAGTTTTTAACTGCATCACTAACTGCTAATCGTTTAATCACTCTAGCTGTCTGAATGACAGTTGGGGTTTTGCTGTGCAAAAGCACCTTGAGTACTAAGCCTAAACTAGATAAGGCTATATAAATTCCGGTCCACTTTACTATAAGGAATTGTGAAAGAACATTTTACTTTAAATGGTGCAGATCAGTCACATGAGATTACAATTAACATGTTTGGTTCATGTACATCTCAGCTGGGTAACACTTTATAATAGGCACTGTAAATACATTTAAATTCTTTGTCTAGGCCTCGGTAACACATCGCTAGAAGACTAGTCAGCAATTCCTTGAAAAACACTGGTCGCTAGGGAAAAATGTATATTCCCTGACAGGTTGGCAAGTGGTTGTAGGAGGTTGCTGGCTGTTGGATGGTGGTTTAGTGTTGACTTCCGAGGGTTAACTTCAACGTCAAACCAGACTTTGAAGCACATGAACTCAGCAAATAAGCTGATCCGCAGATCTGTCATGTTGGGGATCTACGAGTGGCTGATATAAAAATTTTAGCAAGCTTTATAAATATAAATAAAGTTTGTCATTTCAGAAGGAATCCATTTTGCTTTGTATGTATTTTTTCATGTGAGGGCAAAAGGTAGTGATGGCATTATCTGGTATCCAGTGAAGAAGCCACAGGGATTAAAACTACAAGAGACCAGGATTAATTAACATCACATTTAATGGAAAAAAACGAAAAAGAAAATTATGTGCTACTGTCGTAGTGCGGATGTGTGTTTGTGTTTGTGCCAGTCTCAGGTGTTCAGCTTCACAACACAAGCTTCCAGCTGTCATGACACACATGCACACCCAACATTCATGCACAGATTCACACACTCTTAGCCCTTCTCCTGCATATTAACCTTTGCCCTTCTGTCCATCTGCCTGTCTGTCTGTCCATATGTCTGTTGTCTCTCTGTCTGTCTGCATGTTTTTCTGCCTATCTGTCTGTCAATATGTCAGTCTTGCTGTGTGTTTGTGTGTCAGACAGACTGCTTCAGACCCACAAACCTGCTAGAAGTCGAGAGCTATGAAGAACGCCGAGCCTGAAGACAGGTGAGAAAGAAAGTCGCCTCTCATGTTAATTATTTGCTAAAAATAATACTTCAGGAGAAAAGAAAATATATTTGATCCAAAGAAAATACCAAAGTTGGGGGTTTTTATACTTCCTTGAACTTCACTGTTCTCAGAGCAAACTGTACAAACTACAAACTACTCTTCTAAATAGTTCCTACAGAGTTTGAAGCTGTCTTTTGGGTAATTATCCTGTGGTTAGAGGAAACTCACTCGACTCAAGCAGCATGTCATAGCATTGTGATAATCTTTGTTTTATCCAGTACCAATCCTCAGACTTTGGCCTCACACTCACTCTCCTTCATCTTTCGATATTTCTCGCTCCAGTGTGCTTTTGCTCATTCTAATCTTGTCCTGCTCTTGGTCAGGTCACATATGGCCTTTTCTTAACAACCCTGTGTAGAAGGCCAGCCTTCAGTAGTCTCCTCTTGAGTGTTGTGTCTGGTGTTTTGCATGTACTGTTTAATAGAAGTGCCAGCTGAGGACTTGTCGGGTGTTTTTTTTTTTTTTCCAACCTAGAGAGTTTTAGGGTATAATACTGTGCAAAAGTCTTGATCTGTCCCTCATTTCTTGAAATGAGTAATTAGTTGCAGTGGTTTATTAAAACATGTGCAAACACACATGGAAATACAGGATGCAAGGCCAAAACAGAATCTGTACTGTTGTAAAGAGCTTGAACCTTTATTCTTCCAAAGTGCCTGAACTCTCTTGAGGAACTGTCGTGTAGTTTCTTTAAGTAGTCTTCAGGAATAGTTCTCCAGGCTTCTTGAAGGACAGCTCTTCTTTGGATGTTTGTTCCATTCTCTATCAAGATGATCCCACACTTCTTCAATATTGTTGAAGCCCGAGCACCGGAGAGGCCTGTGTTTATCTTTCCACCTATGCTTTAACTGCTTTTCAGATGGTGTTGCGTGGTTGATCAAAATATGACCAGTGATCAGTGATAACATCCATAACACCAATGGCTGAAATGCAGCCCCAAACCATGACAGAGCTCCTTTTAAATTGATTCATCGCTCAGTCCAGTTCTTGTGTAATTTGGCATGCCTCAGTATTTTCTCCCTGTTTCCCTTCCATTGAGGTCGTTTATGATGAGGCTTCAGTAAACAGCAGTTGGATTAACTGAAAGGCCAGCCTTGTTGGTACAGAAATGCTATTTTATTTTATATCTTTAAATGTTCCATATATTCAACCAAAAAAACTGAGAACAAAGATACAGTTTAAAGTATAGTTTTTCCTTGACATATAACATATCTGTCACGTGAAGACACAACACTGGTTCATGCCAGTATTTTTATGCTTGAATTATTATTCCAGACAAACCAAAAACGGCTGAATTTTGTCAAGTAAAAGGACGGGAATGAAAATAACTGAAAGGGAGCAGAGAAAGTTCTGTCTCTCTTCCTGTTCTTATTACGGTCAGTCTGTTTTTGGAATTTTGGATAGAAGAGATCTTTTTATGGGATATTTTAAGACTATCATTAAACCCATTATGATGGACAAACCTAGCCACACTATTTGTTCTGTGACCAACAAAAGCTATTCCAACACAACAATCTGTTACAATAGCATGGCCACTGGAACACAGGAGTGATGGTCACTGTATTCCATTAAAAATCCTAGCTCCTTAATATTTATTTATATCTAATTTACACAAGTTATTAACACTTTAATGTTAGTTATATTGAAAAACAACCAACAAAAGGACTGATAGTATTCACAGCAGCTATAACAAAGCATATAGAAAAGCAAAGAGTAAACATGCCATCGGTTTTCTTCTTCTAAGTAAAGTGTTTTAATAGAAAAGTAACTCTGTCCTTCATTACCGATCAGAGTTGTTAAAAATGTTCCTCTGTGCATGACTACCACCTGCTGTCTACCTCAGTCTCCTCCTTCCCTCTATCATCTTCCTCCTCCCTCTATCCTGCTATTCCGCTTCTGTCTTTCCACCTTTTTCCTACTGCTTCACTCGCTGTCACGTTCGATTTCATGAAGTTGTGACGTGTTGTACTCAGAAATATTTAATGTGTAACAAGTCCAGATGAAAACTACTGTGTAATGTCAATGGCAGTCCCATTGCTGATTTCCTTGCTCTCTATTGTTCCCACCTGATTTTCAACACTTTGGGATATTTGATGATCGGGCCCTTTTCTTACCTCATCTTAATTATTTTGCCCTGCGTTACATTGCATGGTTAGCTCCTCTCCTCTCTCCCTCAATCTGTCTCTGTGTTCAGTATGCGGTGCTGAGAGGGCATCATTACGGAGCCCGTATTTGAGTCATTTTGATTTAAGCAGCCAGACAATGGCCTGTTGATTGAAGCAACCAGAAGGCAGACAATAGGGTTCTATGCCACATAATGCGCCACCATTTTTCTGAGCTCCCCGCTTTCAGAAAAGGGCCCCGGCTCTCCATTGTGCCTCTCCCGGAGGGAAAAAAATGGTGCTTGGGGAGGAGGAATATTTTCCCGTGGTATGTCATTATTTTGCAAATTTCTATTATCTCATCATGTTGTCTTCATTGTAATTGCAGCTAATTAGGAGGCTAGTTAGGAGCCTGGGCTTTGAGGCTGGCTCGGCTGCTGAAAGGAGCCCACCGATTATGGCCCCGACAAGAGAGGAAGCAGGAGAAAAGGGGAGATTAATGCTGTTACCCAGGAGACACTGGCTTCCATCTGCGGGGAACAATGCAGTTTTGTTTTCTCCGGGATCCTGCTCAGATCAACAGAATGGGCTAGCTCGGCTCTACTCTGCTCGGCGACAATGCCCAATTCTGTCTTACCGGGGCTCAGGCAAACCCCCCCTGTCCTCTCCTTACCTACCCTCCCTACTCTAGTCACTTTACCTTCCCTCCTTTCCTCCTCCTCTCGCGTCCCTTCCCTCCGTCATTCTCGCCACCTTTCCTCCGTTCAGCAGGCCCTGACTAAAAAGCTTAGCACCCTCAGCGAGCCAGCCAGCACCAGTGACTGAGAGCTCTCACACACCCCCAGTATCAGATGAAAGCGGCGCAATGTGTGTGGATTGAGTTCCCAGGTTGCGGGAGGTCGCGCCCTTGTCACACACAGAGCTGCAAGGTTTTACTCCCCAATCCCTGCCGAGCTCCAAAGCAGTTAATGAAATAATATACTCTGTCGCTTTTGCTCTTTCTTCTTCCCCTCGTTCTCTCACTCACCACACAGACCCCTTCCCACCCCTGCCACCTCCCTCGCTGAGCCGAGGCAGGCCCCTTGTCTCAGAGCAGGGCCCCCGCAGCCCCTAGACACCTTCTTTGCAAAGAGAGAGAGAGAATACAATGAGAGAGGGAGACTACTTTGGTACAGTACAAACACACAGAGGACAAGCAGGCTAGAAGAAATGAAAGGCCTTTGTCAGGCTTTGTCAGGGGGGAGAGGATACTGAGAAAGAAGGAGAAGAACGAGCGCTTATGGATAGAAAGAGAAAGCGACAGAGAGAGAGAGAGAGGCAGGAAATAGCAGACCGGATCACATGACTGAGAGCATTGTGATCCTGAGTGAGAAAGGTTTGGAGCAGAGCATCTCTCCATCTGGTCCAAGCAAAAAAAGGGAGACGGATAGAAAAACACACCCCGAGATGGAGAGAGAGGGAGAGAGGAGCGCAGCATGAGAGCAAACAGAGACAGAATGAGAGAAAGTATTGAGTTAGTGCCAGTGACATCTGCTCCCGTGGGCACAACAATAAAACTCCCTCTAGATCGGCCTCGCACTATACAATATATGTTCACACAATGCATCATTTTCAAAGGCACAAATAAATATGTGTGTGTGTGTGTTCGTGTGAATGAAGAATGCTCTTATGTTCACCAAGTGTGCCCACTAATCTGTTTAACATTCACCTACACACCGTCTAAATTGGATCTTTATCTTTATGGTGAATATATCTTTGAATACATTTTGTCTCCTTTTGTGGGAATCGGGGGTAAAATAGTTTTGCAGAGCTTTGAAAAGTTTCCTTTTTGCTTAATTGACAAATAAATTAGGGCACCTCGTTGTTCTTCACAGAAGAATAGGATCGTTCTGTGTGACTCACGCGTGGTATATGGCTGCTTCTACTCGACTCCAGATGCTTATTTAAATCTTCCACGTGCTTTTGTTTTATTAACGCCGCCGTCATTATTCACATATTCTGTTTTCACGCAATTTTCACTGTTTTTAATAACTCTGAACAGAGGCAAGTGTTGCGTGGTGTGGTATGAAACAGCCTACTTAAGCATCTTGTTTCTAAGTAATTATGGCTGAAGTTGTCCTGTTGATTTGACCCTTGTGAAATTTATACCACAATGAATAGTAAATAGCAGTTGTTTGTTAGTAAAGAATAAGGAAACCGTATGACTCTGATACACCGCCATATATAGATGAACAGACATATAGGATCTGAACATAGCAGCTACTTATCATGTTACTCAGAGCCAGCGAGACACTATTGGTCCAATTAAACCGTCTCCCTTTTCTATAGTATACAATGAAAGAAGTCCCTCTATAAATCCTCGCCATTTATTCTTTCAGATTTCTTGCCTTTTGTATGCGACAAACACTTTGTATATATTTTTTCCTCTTAAGTGTTTTTGGCCAAGGATCTGTTTTTGATTGGCTGAGAGATGATTGAAGAGAAAAAGAGTAATTTTTTTTTCCAGTTGGCTTTTGAAAAGTTGGAACTGAATAGTTGGAAAGTTATATGTACCTGAATCAGAAACGAACCCAACAAAACTTTAATCAAACGGCTTGAAATCCTAACAGATTCTGAAAGCGAGCAGACAAGGTAATCTTTGTTGTTTAGGGACCGCGGCGCACCCCTGCGCCATTTATCTTTGTGGGGAAAAATTTCTCCCTGTTGCGTTTAATGTGTAGTCAAAGTGGAGAGGGCGAAATGCTACTCTCTAATTTTGTATGTCATCTCTCTCCAAATCACTTCAAAGACGAGGCCCTTGCCAAAGATTTCCTCCCTTTTTCTCCTTGCCTTTTTCCTTTTCTCTCTCCTCTTTCTTTTGCGCCTTTGCTTGTTCCCTGAGTTGCTGTTGTCACCATCGCTCGGTGCCAGCAAATCGCGGGCATCTAAACAGCAGCACACAATGTCGTAAAAAGGCTCTAGAGTTTTACTTTCAGATGTCACTCCAATAGCACACATCTGCTACGTGCCGTGCATCTGCTAGGCTCTCCCGTCTCACAGAGCCGGGAGTGCTGATTGAACTGAAGACAGAAAACGTCCTCATTATCTCGGGCAATGAGCGAGCAGGGCTCCGCAACAGCCCTTTTAATGCATTTACTCACTTAACTGCAGCCCGGTATTGTGGATACGCACATACGGATACATGCACGTACACGCAAGCACACACACACACGTGTGTTGACATAAGGAATTGTATGTTACATATATGAACACACAAACACATGCTGCCTCGGTGCCAAACGCCACTGTGTCATGAACAATAGTATTAACCAGCTTTTGTGTCAGTGCTTACTGAGAGCTATCCTCTCTGTCTCTACTGTGTCTCTGCTGGATGTTCCAGCAGCATGGATAAGGCTGATTTAGCGGACTACATGATTTGTCAGTGGGAAAGCAGACAGTGAAAGTCGACCAGGACAGGTGAATCTGCAACCTCTATGCCTGTGTTGACTCTAATGATCTTTAAGGGTAGGAATACGCCTTTGCTCGTCTGGTGGGAAGAACTTTGGCCTAACTTAAAGAGCTTTAATGCTTATAAACCTATAAAATCACCTACATATAACACTGCACTGGGCTGATGAAAGTCATTGATACGGAATGTTAAGGAGACAAATTGAAGCTAACCATTAAATACAACATTTTCTTGTATTTGTTGTAAGTGACACAACGTCATTTTGCCTCTCTCATACCTACTTTATGTCAATGCCTGCTGCTAAACACCGGAAAAATATACGTTATGTTATTTCTCATTCATTATAGGAAAAGATAAAATAAAAACAAAATGAAAAAGAAAGCTATACTGCCTTTAACACATCGTACAACATTTGGAGGAGTATTCACATTCCAAGCAGATTGCGCTTTTACTATCATCTGATTGCCAAATTCAAGGAGCAAACTGATATATTTCAATTCATTATTCAACATAAATGTCTGCACTGTGCAGCTTGCAAAGGAAAGTAAGAGCTGTTTACTGACCACCAGTTCTTGCTTCTTTGTCTGACATCTTGGATCGGGTCATCGCTCCCGCGATTCTAAAAAGGATCAGCTTTTATTTTTAAGATTATGTGACCCTGAATCATCCCTTAGTTATACTTCAGTAGGCTGGGGACTTCCCCTGCTACCCACAGCGCTCACCTCTTTTTCACTCCCCATGTATTGATATACCACTGCTGCATGTTATTGACTCTCTCTCATAATTTGATTTGTCCTCGTCACTCTTTGCTGTCCTTTATTCTCTTCACTTCTCGTTCCCTTCACCCAGATGGCTCCTTCTCCCTGACATAGCTCTGCTGAATCATTCTTCCTGTTAAAATGCCGTTCTCTCTTCCCTCCTTTGCCAGTTGTGCTCATAGGGAAGATGACTGATTGCTGGGGTTATCTGGTGTTATCAAATGTTACAGGGTTTTTGCACCTTGAGGGGTTGGTGTCTATTGTGAAAGATTAAAAACGCTGAATTGAATTGAACTGAACTAAAGCAAATGAGTAAACAAAACGGATTTTGTCTGTGGTTTAGATCATTTTCTCTGACTTAAAGATTGAGGTTGATAGGAGAAATCATACAACGTAAATCATGTTTGTCCTTTTGAGCTTCTGAATACAAGATGTGCAATCAGTGACAACCAATGAAATTTAGACTGGCACAATTTCTGGCCAATCAGATGTCAATAAATGACTTCCTCTCCTGCTCTGGCTCCGCCTCAGCATTTGGTAAATCCTGTTATCACCTTTTGTCATCGAGAATCGGTTCAAGCCCAATCCATCACAGAGCACTGTTCCACAGTTGACCAGAGCCTTGGCTTCTTACCCTCACCTACTGACGCAGTAGCGATAAAATGTAACTGTGGCAACCGTCGCTAGTGACAGACTTTAATAGTCACATTTCCAAGCCTGTTGTCAGTATCAAAATCGTTCCTTGGCCTCTGCTAAGTATGTCCTCGCAGCCCCTTCTCTGACTCAGTGTTGCTACTCAACGCTTACACTGTCCTCTCAGGTGTACCACAACTTCCTGATGTTGTATAGTTTGCACACCAGTTATTCAACAGTTCTCTAAAAGCTGATCCGTTGTTCAAATTCAGATTGTTAATTAAAAATCAATGACACACGTGATGTGTCACTGAGGCTGATTAGGTGGGGTTTATAATGCCGGGATGAGAGACGGCAGGAGCAGGGTAGTGTGCCAACACAGCCAGCTGAGCTCGAGTGTGTGTAACCTGTATTAGCTGGCTGGAATCAGCAAGGGTGAAGCTGTTCACCACGTTAATAGCTACAGAATGAACTGAGGACACGGTAATAAAGCGATAACAGGACTGGGTTGAGTAGGGGTGGGAGGGAAGGGAAAAGAAAAGAGTGGAGAAAAGGGCTGGATTAGGGAAGGATTAAACAAAAGAGAAACGAGACGGAGAGGGCAAAGAGATCAGGGTGATGGTTATGGTTAAGTGAGGATTGCAGATATATTAAAAACAGGAAACACTGTAGAGTGAGTGAGAGAGATGGTGGAGAGACTATGAAATGAGGGGGAAAACGCTCATCAGGTAGCAATAGTGGTGTGAATATATTAGTAACTTTAAAGGAGGGCATTTAGTTTGTTTGTAGAGGTATGTGGGATCCAGTGTGTTTGGCACTCGATCCAGCCTGAACAGCAAATTGAATGATGTCTTAGCATCTGCTGCTTCTATTTTAATCACCTGTACAATACTTGAGTGTGTTATTGATAAGATTAGATTAGTGGCAATCTAAAGCTTAAATGAATACAAAGTTAAGCAAAATTGGCGACAGTGTTAAATCATTTTACAGGCAGATAGAAATAAATAATGGCCCACAGCAATAGATGATACGCGACCTTTTCTTTTGCCAAGTGTTCTCACTGCCCTGGCATTTTAGGACTCCTAAAATGGAGACTTTTGGAAATGTTCCTGACCTCATTTTAGTTTGAAATCGTGTTTTATTTGGGACGTGCAGAAAAGTATTATTAGAAGCATTATTAGAACAATGGGCACACACACTCAGGTTTACTGATGACTAAAAACCTTCGTTTTTGTCCCTATGACTACCCTGTACTCAAATGTGACCTGTGTTGCAGGTCTTTGTCATTTCAAACAAAGAGATCAGTGACCATAACTTCACCGCTCTTTCTTTATTTTCTATAACTTAAACCAAAACTCTCTGCTTCCTTTTTAGGCTGGCACTTACATGTGGTCTTCAGGTGTATGCATGCTAAAAGGCTCAAATTAGTGAGGAGGTAGCAAGTCTTCACTAGTGCAAGATAAAGAGATGTCAGGCGGTTGACCCTCTATAAGGAACAACTCCTTTGAAATGGTTGCCTCAAAGTCGGGGAGCAGGTTTGCACCACTAGCAGTCGGCTGTCCGTCTTCAAGATGCCAAGAGGGTGATAGAACAGCATTAACACGGTCAGTGTGCTATCAGTTTGTGTTTGAATGGGGTCATGTTGGGGATTTGTGATAATACAATAGTTACCTCTGAAATCAGAGTCAGAACCTCATAGATTTCAGAGAGAAATCCAGAAATTCCTCCACAAATAGTATCATAGTTGCTGCAGGACAATCTTGTTTTTGCATTTGTATAGGAATATAACCAGAATAAAACCAGCTGCCAACCAGTGCACCCTACTGAAAAGAGACACGTAGCAGATGAATTGGTGCATACTGACTCAGATAAATTGCAACGTGTTGGCGTGTCTGTGTTTGTGAATTTGGCAGTGATTATTCATCAGTTTCCACCAATCTTGTCTGAGACTGGTTGCAGCCAGACTGAGTTGGATCATGATTGTTTGCAGATGACATGTGCGATTGTCAATGATGTTGCACATTCAACCTGTGGGAGTTGGTCACTGGAACTATTTCCAGTCAGTCTCTAAAGGCAAAATAATTCAGTATATGACTTTTCCTAGTTGCAAGGAGGTTGGCGTCCTAGTTTTAGTTTTGTTTCACTGAGACATAAACAGTCACAAACCAAAGATCTAGAGACAGGAGTAAATGGAGAAGTAAATAAAGTTCATCAGTTTGCTAGCTACACCATTAAGATCAGGATGCGCTAAAAGAGAGGGGCACTACTTTTACAGCATCTTTAAAAAACAAAGAAATTGCTTTGACAAAAACATTTAAAAATATGATTGTTTTTTTTCCTTAAAGGTGCTGTGAAGCTCATTTGGATGTTCCACACCAGCCAATTGAGTTTAATGCTACAAATAACTTTGTTTAAAAAGAAAGCTAGTTGTTTGCACTGCAGTGTAGAATGCATACTCTATTTTAGAAAGTAGGCACATTTAAATGTTCGGATTTTTCCTCCTCATTACAGTGTGAGATTGATGGCAGAATAACTTATGCATACAAGACAAACAGTCCAACGAGCAAATTAGGCTTCACCTTATTGCCTTAAAGAGCAGAAAGACGCATTCCACATCAAGAAGAGCTGTTTTTAATGATAAATTCAAATGTTTTTATGTAAATATTGTTCTATTTACATTACAAGTGAGGGGAGTGAGTCCCCCGGTAGACAATTCAGAAGATAAGGTAAAGACAGATGAGAATCAGAACCTCTGGACGGGTTAAATGATTAGATTCCCACTCAAACACAACTGTGTGTGTATGTGTGTGTCCATGTCCGTGGTCTAATGACTGCGCTGTCTGCGGAGAGTGGAACACAGGAGGGAATTAGTCGTCATTGCATATCAAAGGCTTAGCCATTAGAGACACAGGGTAGGGTCTTCCTAATGAGAGGGGTACCGGTGTGTGTGTGTGCGTGTGTGTGTGGTATTTGGCTGGGTCACAATATATGCATACTTAGACACACACCTTCAAAAGCAGCATGGTATATACATATTGTGCTTTGTTACACATATTTAGATAGAAGGTACACCGAACCAGTCACCAAGCAAATGAACACATGCATATGCGTACACAAAGTCAGAGACATACACGGCCTTGCCAGCCCCTCTGGCAGGCCTCGCCGTGCCTCTCAGTGTGGCACGGCGTGGGCAGAGGTGCCAGCGAGATGCCAGGGCTTTGTGTGCCACGCTACATTAACGGCAGCCATCGCACGTACACAGTACACTGCATGCCCGGGGACACAGGACTCACACACCCACCTTCATCTATACATGCATCCCTATCTTTCTAACTCTTCCCCATATGTCTTTACCTTGTTCCTCTTCTCCCTTTATTTCCCTGTGTAGGTGCGTATGTGTGTGTATGTAGGCTGATTGGCGATGCCCTCTGTGCCATCTGCAGCAAGCCCCCCACCACACACACCCTTCCCACTCATCACAAGGATGGGCTTAACCATCTGTGTGCCAGTGTGTTCCCACAGTTTGAAAAGAAGGACTTGAGGGTGGGGGTGGGAGGTTGTAGTAAAAGGTGTTGGGGTTGCCACGGCAGACATTGGAAAATAAAAACGGCATGGCACACTGCATGTTGAGATTACATGAAGTGTTATGTGAGCGCATGGTAATAATAGCCTATAATATCCCATGTATAGCTTGCAGTATTATTTGGATGAAACAAACGTAAGACCCTTTATTTTTACCATTTAAGCTTCAGCTTCCATACTTTCCAAGATGAGTTAAAGTGAGCAATAAAATATGTGTAAAGGAAATCGATGATATGGCTTAAAAGTAGCACACATTATTGCTAAGAATAGAAACTAAGCTCTTATGCTTACACGGTACAGAGACGAGAGAAGCAAGTAGCTATGATGCATTTTTAATTTTAACGATCATGCATTCATGTTGTAATTGTACTGTTTATTGTTGCCCATATAGGTAAGTCCAACGGCCGTGCTAGTGCTCACCATTACTGCAGGGAAAAGGTACACTGAGTAATTTTCCAACGCAGCTCACATGTTAGCTAGCTGATCAATGTTGGCTAATGTTAGCTACTGTTGTTGAGAAGTTTCCACGCTGCTGTTTCTGGGCCCAAATGCCTGTCTTGATACTCTATCAAATTTTCCACATTTAGCTTTTTTTCTTGTTTTTCAAAATTAAAGTTTGCCTCTATTTTCCAGGTTCTCCAATTTTCTGAGTTGTCAAAAGTAGTGTTACACTGATTTCTCAGGAAATTGTAGAACAGCTTCCAGGGAGACAGCACTGCAGTATTTTTAACTCTTAGAAATCCACAACTAAAATTTAATGATGTCTTCACATCTAATCTTTTTGTTTTGGTGCATTTGAAATCTTGTGTCTTTGCCCTTTTTATGTTTCTAATTTCACCATATTTGAATCTTTCTTTCTTTCTTTCTTTTTTCTTTTTTTTTTTGCTGAGAGTTTTTTTCTTGCAGATTTAACCTCCTAAGACCCGAACTCTTCCACGACATGCATTTTTAATTTCTCTTTGATATTTGGGCATATTGTGGCCCGATGAATGTAAAAACAAAAGAATTACCAGATTTTTTTTCAACCTTTTTTTGTTTTTAAGAAAAATAAGAGGATATTCGTTTAAAATTTTGATAGAACAGTAGCAGTATAATGCACTCGTAAGTGGATATCAGGCCCATGTAGAGCAAAATTGAGTATTTTAGTCTAAATAACCCAAAATGTGATGTCCACATATGTGGACGCCAGGTCCTAGGAGGTTAAATTTCTTTATATCTTCAGGATTTTGCTGGGCTGTCAAAGCACTTTGTAAACACAGTTTTTGAAGGTGCCATATATAATGGGATTAAAGCAAAGTTTTTCAAATAAAGTTGATTTAGGCTGTGTGACTTGAATCTCCATAGTGATGGTGATGGAGGGTATAAGTACCAAAAGTTTCTAATCAGTTAGTCGCTTCACCAGTTTGTGTAACTTTACATATCCTGCTTTGGGTTTCTCCATAAAAAGCCAGACTACAACTAGAAAGCAGCTATTTATCATCTTTTCCTTTGACCCAAGTGTCAAAGTAGCTGTGCTTCTTCTGCATGTCTGTAGTAATGTTTCAACATCTTAGGATTAACTACACATCTGCACTGGCCATAGATCTGGTCATTATTAAAATCTGATGTAAATAGTTTGTATGAAAAGCTGTTCTCTGGTAATGTTGGTGTGTGGGTGTAAACTGCATGCTGGTTTACGGAGGCCGCTGGGCCGCACGATGTTTAGGAAGCTCACCACAACTGGTGTGCCCATGGGCCAACTGGCTAGGAAAGATCAAGTAGTGCTGCTCTTTTTCTCAGATTTCTGAGCGACTGTTATTTGTCTGTCGTCCTCTTAGCTCTCCGTGCCCATGTCTTACTTTGGCATATTGTCAGAGCTCTTGCGCTTGTCCTCTTAGCCCACCTGTCCCTCTGCAGATGGCGCGCACTCTCAAACACTTCTGTCTCTTATTGTTCTTTTTCACATATAGTAGTGCTGATGAAAAAGAAAACTCTGTCAAACCTCACACTCAGTCTGCTATGCGATAAGATTAGATTTATTTCTCCAGCTGTGACACAGAAATTGGAAGTGGATTATTTAGTAAGAAAAATGACAGAATTAAATTAAAACTAGTAGGCGTTATTGTTAAGCAAGGAACATTGGGGGGGCTTAAATATATATATAGGCTCAGCATAGCCCTCAGGCAGTGGATAGCACAGTCTCTTCTCTTCTTGTTCTCACCAATGGACTTAAAAACACACATTTAAACAGCCTTCCAGGACCACAAAGCCTGTGTAGAAAATCAGAAAATCATTTCCTCTTCACTCTAGATTTCTCTCTCTTTTCTTCTGTTCTCTCTGTCGTCCCCCTTCTTCGCTTAGAGCAAGTACACAGGGGGCTGCCAGGCCGCATCAATCTGGGGCTGAGCTTGTGCCTTGACGTGGAGAAACACAAAGTGCAGAGATTTGGTGCATAAACATGTGCTCTTAAAAACGGCTGAAGCGAGCAAGGAGAGGGAAACGGTGCCAAATCCCCCCATTCAGCCTCATACCCAAGGAGGCAACATCCTGACAGCTTTGAGCAGGGGGAAAAAGTAGGGGGGGAAGAATGAAGAAGAACGAGAGAGAGAGAGATAACAACTGAGGGGAGAGATTGTGATGGAAGAGGCGGGAGAAAGGGATGAAGAGGTAAAGTCAGCTCCTGGGGATACAAACAAAGCGTAGAGTCTAAAAGTGTTAGATTTATGCTGTTTTTTTAATATTTAAAAGTATTTTACTGTGTTTTATGATGAGACTAGAAATCAGCCTCTAGTTTGACCTGTCACATCTGTCAGATTTGAAAATACTTTGGGCAGAGAGTTGCTGTTTTCTCCTGCTTCGTCTCAGGGATGTCATCCACTAACCTAATCAGAGTTGTCTCAAGCCTTAAACTCCCATTCAGACCACCTGCACGTGCACATTCTCCATGTTAACACAGCAAAAATTTACCTCCGTGCCCAATTGACCGTCATGTTGAGAATCGTCATTGACAATGAGAGCTTGTTTTCCGACTATGACCTAAAGATCAAACAGTATTCGAGGGTGGTGGGTGCAGTTCAATGCTTTACAACGAGAATACCCTGAAGGGCACGTTGGCCAGATTTCAGTAGTTTTTGACTTTTGCTTTTTTAGTACAGAGTACGTCTTCTGGTGCTTTGGATCTTATTACATTATCCTTATCGACAGATTTTCAAATTCAAAGCTCTCACTCCAGTGATATTTATCTTGTTGCCACAAAACTTAAGACACAAATTCAATTCTTGTTCATTCTTAAAACGTCTTGACAAGAATTTAAGCCTGGAGTTTCCTGAATGGCACTATTGTAACTATAAAGTTCATGTGTTAGTGTTCAGATTCTATAAGCTGATGGGAAAAGGGTTAATTTTTTGAACGCCAGTAATTCTCCTTGCAAAGAAATTTTTTTTTTCTTAAAAAACAGCATATATGAGACTCTGTTAGACATTGTAATACACAACTTTAAAACTTATGTGTAGACAATTAACCAAATTTCTTTAACATAATTAGATAAGACTCTAAACAAGAATGCTGATTACTAAAACTTTGACTTCTGGGGGTATAAGGTGTCATAATTCTGCAGGAATTTGGCATATAATTTTTAACTTTATTGCTTATAAGGTATGATTCTATGTGTGAGTCACTTAACTGTGTGCCTGTGCAAATACAATGCGATGCTCAAGGTTATCATAATATGAAAAGTAGCAGCAGTGACTTTTGACCTTTAGAGGAAATGCATAGAAAAGAATGGATGCAGAATTATGCTTGTCCAAAGTTGGCTCTTAGTTGAGAAGAAAGAATTCAAGGTCTGTGTTGTAATCAAGTGGCAGGACAATTACAGCGTGGGAGTTTGTGTCCTTAAGTAAAAACACACTTTGTGTTTGCATGTGTGTATTTGTGTGCTTCTGTACATTTTTTTTGTAAATCATTCACTTTTTATTTATCTTCCCAGGCTAGTGTTTCATTAACCCTGCCGTGACACAGACTCCCTTTCATTCTCGTCTTACTTTGTCTGCTCCAGCCGCTTCCTCTCTCGCAGCACTGAAGCTTACTAATAAATAAGTGACACCAGAAACAGACCATTTTCCCTCAGACATAATTAACTGACTGGATGTTTTCAAGGAGAGGAGCTAATTAGGAATGAGTTAAGATTTTCACAAAGAGTACAGATCGTTAATTAATTTTCCACGCTGCCATTGTCGGCGAAGAAAACAGCTTTGTTTACAGTGCAGCGTTTACCTTAGTGGTTAGAGCGGCGTGCTCACCGTAGGGGCACGGCAGCAAAAGGGTTCTGGCTTGAACACTGCATGTGCATTCTCTGTCCAGTAACCTTGTGCCAAAGCAGAGAAAATGTGTGATTAAGACTGTCTCAGAGTCAAATGAATGGATGATGGAAGGCATGACCCTGTGGTTTCATTCAAATAAGATGGAATCAAAAATAATTAGAAATTAAATGATAAAAAATGTCCTGCTGTGCTGATGTAGATCCATGACATCCCGACTTTTTCATTTTCTGTGCTCCTTAAAAAACACTTTTGCAATATACTCAAGCTTGTGTGTTTACAGGTGAATTTAGTAGTTTCACAAGTCAAAATTTGCCACAAATCACTTTCTTGATATAAAGAATAAACAATAAACTCTATTATTTAGGACACTTATAGCATGAAAGTTGGCACTACAAGCACAATCGAACAGGCAGCTTATACTCGCTGCTGTTCTTACTCACTGCAGAACACCAAAAGTGAAGTCATCGCTGCTGCCGTGTGCTGTGGTGTCGCTTCGGCCGTCACGGATGAGCACGATGCGCCAGTGTGTAAACAGGTCTGTGTCTATAGACATCTCTATGATACATTCATGCAGGAGCGTAGGAATACCCAGATGGCACACAGGAAGAATGCTGCAACTTTAAAAAAAGATGAGATGTTCTGCAGAAAAGTGTGGAAAACCTCTGAGATCATTTTGTTTCCTGCTTTGTTTCATGTTTTGGTGTTACCTTATAGAGGGGACTGATTTTTGGACTAAGAGGCAAAAAGTCATCAACATAGTTTGACAGCTAGGCTGGCTCTCTCTAAAGTTAAACCACCTATTTACATTTACCTTGAATACTTTGTATAAATTTCATCAATGTGACTTTCATTAGCTTTTTGTTATCCTCTGTTTACATGTGGAGGGCAGGAAATAGCCAGATGTTGTAGTTGTTCGATCAGATTTCACTTGATCTCATCAGATACATAAGAGTGATCCCTACTTATATCAACTTTACTTATGCTCGTATCTATTATTATCTATTATTTTTAAAAGATGTGTAAGTGGAGTAAAACACTTAGAGTGCTACAAAAATAGGCTCTCTATAAAGATCCCAAAGATTACTATAAGTACTGTAGGTTTGAGGCTTGGACTTCATGGCCCACATTATTTTTCAGAGGGAGTAAAACCTTTCCAGTGCAGATAAAGTCATGTTAAAAATAAACTCTTTCCATAGATTTCTTTTCAGATTTTTTTTCAGTGCCATGTCTCCTCATTATAAAGCCATGATAAAAACAAAAATAAAAAAATTAATGTACATTACTGTACATCCTCTGTCGTTTTGAGATGGACATCAAAAGTGATCCTTACAAGATTTTAAAATTAGGTCAATTTAGTGCATTAGAAAACGTGATTTGAAATTCTAAGTTTTGATATTTAAAAAATAAAAATTGTTATATATAGGGATGGGTATCGTTTAGGTTTTATCCGATACCGGTGCCAAACCGATACTTTTGAAACCATGCCGGTGCTCAAACCGGTGCTTAAAGAATGGAGAACACAAAATTTGTCCACAAACCTCTCATGTTCAGCTGTTTTTTTGTGAAAAGATAACAATGTTAGCCTTTTCTGCAGCTATGGGGCATATATGGTATCACTCTTGGCTGGAAGCAGTGCTTAAACAATGGAAAAAACACAAACTTTGTCCAAAAACCTCTCATGTTCAGCTGTTTTTTGTAAAAAGATAACAATGTTAGCCTTTTCTGCAGCTATGGGGCATATATGGTATCACTCTTGGCTGGAAGCAGTGCTTAAACAATGGAAAAAACACAAACTTTGTCCAAAAACCTCTCGTGTTTAGCTGTTTTCCTTTTTCTTTGGTCATTTTAGCCTTTTTGGCCAGGGTGAAGGAAGTACCTGCCATCAAACAAGAAGACAGCCGCATGTAGCTATGATCATGTTTGCTAGTTCACCTTACATGCATTAATGTAATAACGTGGTTAGCCTACTCAACGTAAATTACACACGAACAACATTAAGCTACTCACGCAGAGAAGAATGGCTTCTGCTGCCATCATCATCCGTCATCATTTCTGCTACACTGGCAGGGCTAGGGGCCAGGACTCTCCTCTTCGGGTTTTTGGGGGATGTTGCTAACTCCGAGTCCGATAACAGGCACCACACCCGCAGTAGATGTGCACGGTGTGAGGTCTTGCAGCAAGCTATCAAATACAGCGCATTTCTCGGCTTTTAAAAAAACGCTATGCGTCGCCAGGTGTTTCATCGGATTTGAGGTGTTACCTCCTTTGCACAGTATCACAGTATCAGCTTGAAGCACTTGTTGCTGCTGAGTTTGCATATTTTGCTGTGAAGTACAGCCAGACTTTTGACCGCTTCGCCTTGGGCATTTTTAATCTGTAGCTCTGCTCTAAAAGAACGTACGTACCTGGACCCGCCTACTATCCTTGGAAACGTAAAATGATTGGCTAGAATCTAACACAGAATCTATCATAGCTCAGGAAAAAAAAAGCACCGAAATAAAGCACCGAAATGTGCGCTGTTTTTCGGTCTGGTTACTACCGTTTGTGTCAGAACCGATACCGGTACCCATCCCTAGTTATATATATATATATATATATACACACACTTTCACTGGGCCATTGTTAGAGCTCGACTCTTTTCATTTTCAGCCATTTGCAGATTTGCTGTGCTTGGGATCATTGTCCTGTTGCATGATCCAGTTTTAGGCAAGCTTTATCTCATGGACAGATGGTCTCACATTTGACTGCAGAATACTTTGGTACTAGGGCTGCACGATTAATCGTTAGAAAATTGCGATCTCGATTCATACTTATGTGCGATCTCATTTCCAAATGACAACGATTTAAAAAAAAAAAAAAAAGATGACGACGATTGTACCGCATTTTGATCCGGGGCGTAATCTGCATGAAAACAAGCGCTCACTCTTCCTGCTCAACAAATGACAAGGGCGGAGCCTTATACCACGTGATACAGAAGCTGTGCCATGTGATGCTAAAATTAGCAGGGAAAAACAACGGAGAGCACGTCAGGGATGACGAGAAAGTGACAGGAGAAAATCCGTCCCGGTCAACCACCCAAACATCAATAACGGGAACCTTATACAACGCTTCCCTATACACGTCGAACTCCCGCAGGCACAAAGAAATTACGGAGGCTATCACTAATCACCTGACCAAAGATATGGCTCCCATCAACACTGTGCAAAACGAGGGATTTAGGAAAATGATCAACACCCTAGACAAACGCTACACAGTGCCGTCCCGCGACTATTTTTCTATTGTTGCACTACCTGCTCTATACACGCAGTGTCGAGCAACGGTGGAGATGGAATTTCAAGCAGTACAACATTTTGCGGCAACAACAAAACGTGAGACATTTGTTGTTTTTATGTTTATTTATTGTTTTTATGTTCAGTCTCAACTGTTACGAAGTTGATGTGCAGTTAATAAGTGCAATAAATATTTATACTGTAAAAGAGAATCATGAGAGAATCGTGATCTCAATTCTAAGCCAAAAAATCGTGATTCTCATTTTATGCAAAATCGTGCAGCCCCATTTGGTACACAGACGAGTTGACGGATAACTGCACAACTGCAAGGTACCCGGCTCCTGTAGCTCCTATAGCTGCAAAACAAGCCACAATCATGACACTGTGTTTGACAGATGATGGTTTTTTGTGCTGATATGCATGTGTATGCACACGGTGCTGTGCATTATGGCCCAAATCTAAAGGATATTGTTCAGAGTCTTCTAGCATTTTCAGATCCTTAGCAGACCTAAGGCATGGAGGCATGCGTTTTAAACAGGAAGGTGATTTCTCAACAAGCCATACTTGTTTAGTCGTTTTCTACTGCCCAACTGCCAAAACCTCTGTTTTTATAGAGGTGCTCACACTTGGTGAGGATCAATCAATCAAATGCATAAGGACCAGATCATTTTTATTACATCCGAAAATCTTAGAATTTACTTTACTTTTACCATGACTGTTCTCTGTCATGTTGGTTCAGCCAGATCCAAGGTGTGTGAAGAGTTCTTGTAGGAGAACAAGAATCTCCAGGTTTCTGTATTTACTCTACAGCTCTGACAACAACCAAACCAAAATATTTATTTCATGCAGTAATGTTGGTAGTATTTAATTGTAAAGCAGTTAAAAGTTTTCAGGACAAGTCTGCAACCTCCTAGAGTCCATTCCACTAGTGCCTCCACTTCTACGGGAGAAGGAGAGAAATTGTGGATGCAAACAAGTTCGGTAAGGGTGAGGCATCTTATGAGTTACACATGGATGTCTCAAAACAGTAAATGTGGCGTGCACTTTACCTCACATTACTGACACCACTATACTTTGGTCGTAAAAGAGGCAGAGACAGTAATTTGTTTGTCTGTGTTCTGGTCTCCACCCGTCTACCTGCCCATTTATCTCTTCAGTTTTCCTCCCTATGTGACGATTGATGGGTTCAGGATGGTAAAATAGACACACAGATAAGGAATTGCTTGTAAGTGTAAATGAACACGCACATGTCTACATCCATGTTCGCTGTGTGTCAGTTAAAGTACATCAGGAGTGAAGGTGTGCTTCTGTGTGTGTGTGTGTGCGCATGTGTGGGTGACAGAGGCCCGAGTCCCTGCCTGTATTAAGAGGACCCTGGCAGCAAGAGATAGCGGCTCTATCTTAATGGCTTCTGCCGCCTGCCACTCAGCCTTCAGACGGAGTCTTCTGCCTGCACGTGTCTCCCAACGATAAAGCCACTTCACACGGTTTTGCGCCTCTCCACACTGTCCTCCTCTCCCTAGAAAGAGGAGAGAGAGGGAGAGAAGAAAAGATGCCATAGGTATTGATATATGAGCTCACCCTGAGACTGAGAAGAGTTTTGAGAGACAGGTGGAGAGAGAGCCTGCATGCACAATTCTGAAATGTTATCTGATATTTGTGTAAGACTGTCCTGCGATGTAACCTAGAACGTAATATCTGATGCAACAATGTCAATTGTGTAGACCTTCAGAGAAACAATAAGACTTTGCAGGTATTTTTGGATCTGTTTTTTCTTCTTCTTTCTGGTGTCTCTTTGTGTCACTGATACTTTAGTTCTAGTGCTAGTGTTATAAATGTAAGGTGAACAATATAAGATATGTTTTAGTCATTTGTTATTCTACTGGTAGATAACATTGTAACAGTTTGTACTGATCCCTTATCAGCAGGAAATGTTTAGTAATTAAATATCCCTCCATAGATGCATCCCTAGCAGGTTCGACAGATATGTTCAGTAGTACTAGACTTTTTGTTCGATGCGTTTTGCAAATAGAACTACCTTAATTCTTGTTGACACAGATTGAAAAAGGTTTCCTCTGAGTTTTTGGTCCATATGGCATCACACAGTTGCTGCAAACTTGTTGCACATCCATTATATTAATGCTCTGTTTCACTACATCCCAATGGTGTTGTATTGGACTGAGATTCGGTAACTCTGGAAGCCATTTGATTGCAATGAACTCCCTGTCTTATTCAAGAAGAAACTAGTGTGAGATGATTTGAG
Organism: Maylandia zebra; assembly: GCF_041146795.1. Taxonomy (NCBI): domain Eukaryota; kingdom Metazoa; phylum Chordata; class Actinopteri; order Cichliformes; family Cichlidae; genus Maylandia; species Maylandia zebra. Next base: position 36,634,483 of record NC_135183.1, on the reverse strand, counting down.
CTTTGTGGCATGCCGGAATTATTCAACTGGAAGCAGCCATCAGAAGATGGTCTTGAAGAATGGCAATATACCGAGGTAGGCTGTCGTATTCAAACAATGCTCAGTTGGTACGAAGAGGTCCAAAGTGTGCCAAGATAATATCCCCCAAACCATTACACCACAACCACTGTTTACACAAGGCATGCTTTCATGTTTACACCACAGCAGAAATTGAGGCTTATCAGACCAGGCAATGTTTTTCCAGTGTTCAATTTAGGTGAACCCAAATTGTATCCTTTGCTTCCTGTTCTTAGCTGGCAGGAGTGTCACCCGGTGTGGTCTTCTGCTGCTGTAGCCCATCTACTTCAAGGTTCAATGCATTTTGCATTTGAGATGCTCTTCTGCAGATCTTGGTTGTAATAAGGGGTTTATTTAAGTAAATGTTGGCATGTTGTCAGCTTGAAGTTCTCTGGCCATTCTTCTCTGACATCAGGCAAGCATTTTCACCCAGAGAACATCTCCATTCTGATTCTCACTTTAAACTTGAACTAGTTGTTGCCACGGCATTGGTTGAGAGCGCGTCAGGTGTGAGTAAGGCAGCTCAACTTGAAATAATTAGCTTTGCTTCATTTAACGCAATTTCAAAACCTCAACGTCTGGATAACTCAAGCTGCTATGTAAGATGGACAAATGCCAAAGGTTCAGCATTAAGGCTAGCAGTTCCTTCTTGACCTTGAAAAAAAGAGTCTGTAAGTGTTCAGAAGTGGAACATGAGGTGAGATGATTTCATAAGAAGTACAGAATCGGTTCTTTCAGCAGCTTCCTCAAGACATCTGGTCACCTTCAAGTGACAAAGCTCCCCCTGCAGCAACTGGGGTTATAAAAGCATATAAAAGTCTGGTGGAATTATTATAGAGAAAAACACAATGTGATATTTTTCCCCAAGTTTGGTGTCAATATAATTGCTGATATTACATTACTTCAGTGTAAAATTAGATTAACTATGATGGTTTTTGAAAATTTAAGTTCTATATGAGGGATTTTGTGAGGTGCGATCTGAGGATTACCCATAAACCCCTTGATAAAATGCAGTATGGTGGTAGCATCAAATGGGTTAACATGTTGACAAAGCTTTAATATAGTGTGTGCTTCTTAAAATGCAGGCCTAGGCTTGCTTGATAGACGAACGCATTGCTGATTTCACTCCCTGTTGGGCCACCTCATCACCAGTTTTAGGGTTTTTAAGGTTTTTCCAAAAATCTAATATGACTAAAATTGATGCCATTAAACTCTGCTTAATTCATTGCATTGAACAGTTCCTCGTGTTCCACCTTATAAAAATTGGGCTTATGGTTAAAAAACATAATAAGTGCATTGGTGGTGCCAAAGTTCCCAACTCTGATTAAAAAAACTGGTGCCAAATTTGAAAACTTTTAATTTTATGTTTCTAGGAGTTGCTATAGATTGGAACGGCAGAAGACGATAAGAAAGAAGAAGCATAAGAGAAGCAGAAACAGTTTTTGTGTTTACACAGCTTTGCAGTTTGGCCTCCAATGATTTTGACTTGCAGATGGGGGAGCAAGAATAGAATGCTTGTGTTGTTCTTTAATGCAACTAAATGGTTGTTTTAATTTAGAAGACTTGTTGGCTGTTCTTTCCAACTCAACCTTTTTTTCTTTTTTTTTTTCTTTGTCAACATAAGAAGTCCTGGAGGTGCTCTGGCAACTGAGCATACTGCACCTGCTTATTAAGACAGTGTGGTACAGTCAGTGGCCCCAAGATAAACGAGTAAACAGAACTTGAGCTGAAATAATTTTGTCAGCTGTTGTTTCGACTATCTCTCTCCACAATATTTGGCCACAGAAACTGTGGTATAGTTATGTTATCAAAGAGGATCACGTTAATGATTGAAGTGTAACTACACACAGTCTGATGCACTCTTGTTTATCATTGAAATTGTGTACAGCTGCCTACTGAACTTATTTTTAGGATCCTAGACCCAATAATCATTAATCACTATAAAGCAGTCATTTTGAAAGCAAATTATTGACCGTTTCTGTCTTATGAAGAATGGCTGCAACAGAAAAAAGGAAAAGGTAAATGCAAAATTTTGGACAGCTCTTCCCCAGAACTTTGATTCACAGCAACAAAGCACAGGAATATTCAACAATCTTTAGCACGCTCATTTCTCTCCGATTTAAATGCAAACTGTCATTTTCGAGACGCGATCTTGCTCTTTCACGAAAAGCCCTCTTAGGTCCATAACTACTGATTTTCCACATTGTGTCTGATGTGTGTGTCTCTGCATTTGCATAATATGGCGCATGAATGTTTGTGAAAATGTGGGGGTGATGTGTGCGACTGTGTGTGTGTATCTTCGGGCTTTGGGATTGTTTGCTGCCGGTCTCTCCCTGCCCTTGCACATAGTCGGCCCTTAATGCACTACAGCTGTTAGGGTCCCGACACGGGGGCCTCCCATCAACGGTTTCATTGTAATGGACTGTGTGTGTGTGTGTGTTGTTTGTACATGTTAGCCTCTCTGTGTTTTTTCCCCTTTGGTAGTGAATGAGTGTGTGATACGTGTGTGTATCTGCAGCACAGTGGATGTTTGCTGTATCGCCTGGGTATTTTTTTTTCCTGTCTCTGTGATGGTGTGTTTGGTTCTGTGTGCGCTTTGTCCTCGAAGGGCAGCTCTGTGACACTTTCTTTTCTCAAACATTTGAAACTTAAGAATGACTTCAGAATCCTGTTTTTTAAATCAGCCAAAACAATAAGTTCTGGTCCTTTTGTTTAATTGAATTCTTCTGCAACACACGAACTGCAGGCAGTATTTTGTTATTGGGAGACTGGTTGTTCCTAGAGCACTCTGTGTTAGAGGACAGAGCCTTCTAGGTTGTTTTGGTGTGAGTTGCACAGTTTTGGTGATATTGGCTCTAGACATGTAGGCTTTCCTGCACATAGACTTTACTTGGGCAGGCCGCTGAAGCACATTGGTGATGCAACAAGTATATTTGATGAATTGTGACTGCCCTGCTGGACAGGCCGCTTTTGTCTTAGCCTGTGAAATCCTTGAATAATCCAGCTCCATTATCATGGCCTGCAGGTGGTAACGCCTGGAGCATCAGTTCTGAGCTGTACGGAAACTCTGCCGAGAAACTGACGGTTCATGTGCCCCTAATTCCTGCTCTCCAGCTGCAGTCCAAGACAGAGGTGAGACTGATTGGAGAGGCTTCCGCTTGTGTCGGTTGGTTATATACCTGTAAGGTACTCAGTCTGCATCTATCTATGATGGAAGGCTCATACTGGAGACACAGTGTAAACAGTAAGGATGTTCCAATTGAGTCAGCTGTAATGCTAGCTAGCTGTATGCTTCTTTGAGACGGATGTCGATGAAACTGCTCCGAACAAATTTTGTGGATTTTTAGATTAGTGGAATGCCAGCTGCTTCCTTTATATCCAAGGGAAGAGAGATATTTCTACACTTCTATCTGCACAACTGGGGAAACTTCCAGTAAAACAACCTAAATAACACTTCAGGAGAGAGAAAAACAAAGTTGATTTTGTGGTTGTCCCTGAAATAAAAAGAAGAAAAGTTTATTTTTTCACAAATGCTTTCTGTGCAAATTCCACAGAAGGCTTTTTATACATGACGCTCGGGTTGGCTGATTGCTGTGCATTTGCATTGTCCCTGCAACATCTTATCGACTATATAATACATTGTCAAGTCAAAAATTAATCTCAACTAAGTTCATGGCAAGTGAACTCTCATAGCTGCTGTTGGCCATGGCTATTGTGTGAGTGTTATTCTCATAAACATGTATTGAAAACACACCAAATATGAGTCTTATCCTCATTCTCAAAGTGTTCTCCAGCGGGGACAGAGAGCAGGCTAAAGAGTGTGCCCAGGTCAGCGCTGCTCCGTTATATTGACCAATTGCTGGCGACTCAGACGCATAATGGAGAAATTAAGTTTCTGTAATGCACAAATGAGGTTATCATTGGTTTTGCAGCTGTTCACGGGGTCAAGGAGAGATGCCGTTTTCAATCGAGGCTCAATTTAGTTGGGAATGTGATTAGATTTAGTCCTGTCAAAGCAACCTGTTGCTGTTAAAAGGTTATCTAATTATAAAGTCACGGTGTTTCTGTCATCTACAGCTTGTAAAGACATTACCGTCCATTGGCGGTATCTGTTAAATTTTTGATGGGTCAATTAAGGTCAACTTTGTATTGTTTCAGATGCTATAAAATGCTGTAGTTTATATAACACCACTGCCATTGCTGAAATCTTGCCTATTATACCCAGTGTTGTTGATAATCCAAAGAAGCTAATATCTGACATCTGTGTTGAGTTGCTGGCTCAAACTTTTTGTATAAAACATTAATTTCCGCATGACATTTTCTCCCCTCTAAGTAGCTTTGTGTTTGGATAAAACCATCTCATAACATTTACTGGCATACTATATATACATAAAGTAAACTAAATACTGATGGATTCATTTTATGTTTGCATTTGTTCGCATTAATTTACAGAAAACCCAGAAGTAGCAGTGTATTTATAAAATAAATGAAATAATAATGTGTGAGAGTAGGATGAGCTAAAATCTTAAAGAGAGGCGATTCACAGTAATGTGGTGACTTAAGACCGTAGGGAGCCAGGAACATTTACTGACTTTTCCAAAATGGGTGAAATAACTAGAAGTTTCTTTCTTTCTTGTCCTCGATGTCAGCAATTGAAGGGACTATAAATGAGTGTGGAAGATATCATTGATAGACACATGACAGGGTGATAAATGCATTAGAGGACTACTATGTAACCGCTCCCTAAAACATCTGCCTGTGGCTAATCATCAGCTACAAACCAATGTGCAACAAGTGTATTGCTCCCTTTACTCGCAGGTAGCCGCTGCAATAGGTGCCGCCACAGATAATAACGCCATGTTAGTGCAGATATGGGAGGAGAAGAAGTCAAAGCCAGAACCAAAGAAATTGCAGATGACCCTAATATGGGCATCTTATTTTTGGGGATTTAGCTGTAACCACAGAAGCCCACCTGCTTTTCAAACTTGCTGTTTCTGATGGACAGCCAATCAAACAGAAGCTGCCTTCAAGGATGGAAGAATCGAGCTTGTTTCAGACATAAATTGAAGTGCAGGACTGAACCAATACTGAATATTAGTAGTAGTCCAACAATAGAAATCTAGAGTTAGTAATGAGAACATAATTCACAAGAAAGAGCTTAAGCATAATGTTTTAGAAAACATTGAAGGGTACATTCAAAGGTCATTCGCAACCCCCTGCCTCAGTTTTATTTATCTGGATCCTCACCCGAATTTAGTGGGTCTTCCTGTGTTTGTGCTCCACGTCTCCACCAATTTTTTTTGTTGTATTCAGATCAATTTAGAAGTATTTTATCGGCATGTCAGCTTATAAAAACAGATTGCCAAAGTGTAAGGATACAATTTAGTGAAGTATCCCAATAACAGGAAATAAAGAACGTGAAATGATACTGAACTGAGTAAATATTATACAGATGAGGTAAGAAGCTCTTGTCCCCTTATTTCCAGCTGTCTTTACTCTGATGTCATAGGTCAAACTGCAACCATCCCTGAAGTCAGCCTTTATTTTAATCTGAACTACCGGTACACACCTGTAAAATCTGTTGACAAAATCTGTTCACAGACAGACAGGCAAATAAACACAATACTCAGTACTGCCTTTGTGGTACTTCCTGCTGCAGTAGGTGTTCCCCGGACCACATTTTGCTTTTATAACACAAACGCACACACACACACACACACACACACACACACACACACACACACACACACACACACACACACACACACACACACACACACAGGCAGACAGACTCGCAGATGGCAAATGGCGCCAAACCTCTCTGTCCCAACTGGTAATGACACTCTTTCCCATTAACATGTTACCTTGTTACCTGTTCTTTAGAACTCTTGCTGGAAACATTTCAGCAATAAGATAGAAAAAAATATATAGTTGCATATGTCCAGTTTTTACATTTGTAACAGTTCTAGGGACTGAAAGTTAATTTTTGATCCTGCATAAGGTAAGAGGACTTCACTGACCTTGAACTACTTCTCTTTTTTTTATGTAGTAATGCAGTCTCAGGCTTGACTTTTCTATATATGTTCATGGACAGAAAATACTAAAAGTACAGAGAATAAAAAAGAAAACTTAACATTAGATCTACTTTCACACCAACTGGTTGAAGTCAAACTGCTTAGGAATATTGCTTTTAAAAGAGCTACCAAATGGATGTTGTGAAAGGCTGTTTCCAGCTGTTTCAAGTCAAAAATGAGCTTTTGATTTCATCACTACATCTTAATGTACTCTCACTATATTAACAGCAGTGTGTGTGTGTGTGTGTGTGTGTGTGTGTGTGCGCGTGCGTGTGTGTGTGTGTGTGTGTGTGTGTACACACATACAGTAGGTGTCTGCTTGTCTACAGTAGGTACAGTGACAGGGCTTGCTTTCCCTCCTTCCTCTGTGTGTGCCTCTCTCAGTGTCTGAGTGTGTATGTGTGTGTCTGTGTGTGTTAAAGTATCACAGAAGTGGCAGTCTGTCAGCTCTGCTTTTCTCTGTGCTCCGCAGAACAATAGCTGGATTGGCCGTGTGTGTGACACGCAGACCACACACCCTTAATAGTGACTGACAGCACTAAGGGCTGCAAGCAGCATGCACCACTGATGCACACATACACACAGGCATTCGTGTTGTACGCACACCTAAGGACATAATGGTTTTAGTTGATTGGTGAAGGTTTCAGTCGAGTTGCATATGTGCATTGTGTGATTTGAAACTGTGCGCGTGTGTGCATGCGTTCATTCATGCATGTGAGCGTCGGCATATGTTCTTTTGGAAGTGTTCAGCTGTCTTCTTGTAACGAGACTGTTCTCTGTGGCAGAATGAAATGTCTGTATCAAAGAAAAAGGAAAATGAAAGGAAATTAAAGTCACTTAAGGGTTTTATTTGTTATATTATGGCCATGAAGACAGGCGCACTCTGATTGGCTGGACGATAGAAGTCATTCGTCAATACCTGTAGTGCATATCCTTGACATTATCCCCTACATCAATTAAAGGCAAAGAAATATTCTAACATTATGTTGATGTTAATAGCAACAAATGTTAGCACAGTAATACATGGAAAGGTCAAGATGGTACAAACAAAGAGATGGGTGATTAAAGTAGACTACTGGTAGATATACATCTCTTTTAAAAGAAACTTGACTCATTACACAAGTATGCTGGGTCTGAAGCAGAGGTGAGAAAATGTGCTTTGGACTGTGCAAAATTGTTGGATTGGGTGGTGGATGTGAGTTGTATGCATCATGCTTGGCCCAGATGACAAAAATTAGCTTTTAAATGCATATCAAAGGAATAACAACTTAAGAGATGGCATAGTGCTCAAGTACGAATGCAGGTGTGGTGAAAAGTAAGACTGGTATAGGACACAGCAGTAGTATTAATGTCATTTAATTTTGCTTTTTGACCTGTAGTGTAGGGAAGTCAGTACTCTGAAATAATTCAGACACTTAAGTGTTGGGGTACCTCGTATTAATCTCGTTTCAAGGTTTATTTCACATCCACTGTTCTCTTACTTTACTCTGTTAGCATGGCCAATCATGTCAAAAGCGTGATGTGAATCAAAGTTGAGCACAAAACAGCTTCACTTTCCTAACACGGTGGAACCAAAGGGACAGTGAAAGAGGCTGGGACAAGACAAGATAACCAATTAAGCACGGATGAGTCCACAGCATTGGAGTAGGGATAATATGAAAGCAGAATGTATACATTCAGTAAGAGCATTAGAAGTGTGTAGAAGTGTTTAATGGCCCAAACTGAGTTACTCATTTGTCAAACTTGGACCAACTTCGTTCTGTAGAACTCTTGTGTAGCTTTTAATATTAAAGTAAAATAAACCCAAACGAAAAGGTTGCAGCAATGCAGTAAAAGTGATTAATTAAGGTAAGTTAAGTGAATTTTTGTTTGCGGTGTTTTTCCAGAAGAGTTGAAAATGATTACCTGTTAAATGCAGTTAATGCTCAGGATTTTCTGTGTGTGGCAAACGACTATATAAGTTCCCAGTAGTGCAATTTAAACCTGGAAAAAAACCCGGCTAGCATCACGTTCAGACGAGGCGTGTAGTTTGTTCTATTAGGTGTCATGTCATTAATTCCCTGCTTATTGCATAATAAAGTGTATGAGGGCTTGTAGTGGTCCTATCACTCTGAAGTGTGTCTACATGATCTGTAACTGAGTGTTTGAACAGTGTGTGTGTGTGTGTGTGTGTGTGTGTGTGTGAGAGAGAGAGAGAGAGAGAGAGGGGGCAAGAGAGAGATGGACTTGTGGAAGGGGGCAGCACTGCTGTGCATTTACGCTGAGAGATAGATGAGCCCTCTGGTCAAACAGCCCCTCCCCTTTGCATACACGCATACACACACACACTCTCTCACAAACCCCAACACACACAGTCATGCACTGAGCGAAAGAGAAAGAGACTGTGCTTCTGGCCCTTTAAGAGCAGAGCATAGATCTCACAGCTTACATCGAGGGAGGGAGAAGAGGAGGGACGGAGGCAGAGCGAAAGAGAGAGAGGGAGGGTGTGAGGCTGAAAGTGTGTGAGTAGAGAGAGAGAGGAACACAGAGAGAGAGAGAGAGAGAGAATCAGCAGTGTGTGTGAGGTTGAAGGATCACTTCTATCCCGTCTTGTTTTTGGGAGACTAACCTTGTTCATCTGAGCATTGTGGGACTGTTTTATGTTGTTGTTGTCGAGAGAGACGGACCCTTACTCCAGCATGCTCACTGAGCCTGAGCTACCTCAGGAGTGTAACAGGTACGTGACGCTTTCTCTCTCACACACACGCACACAAACACAGACATACACACGTTCACATACAGATGACAGAGGGTGAGGACGGAGCGGGATGCAGGCAGGGAGGATAGGGGTATAAAGCAGAAAGTTGCTGTGTGTGAAGAGAAGACTCGGACTCCGTGCGCGCGTGTGTGTTGAGCAGCTGTCTCAGCGAGTCCGCTGAGTTTGAGTCTGGAAGAGTGTGTGTGCGTCTCTGTGTTTGTGTGTGTGTGTGACAGTGGGAGACGGTAAGGGGGGGAGACTTGATGATTGACTGCTATGCTTCTGGTATATGCAAAGGAAACGTATATCAAGCAACATATGTGTACGCGTTTGTAACAACAGTGAGAGAAAGGACTCTTTCTTTCCCCCTCCTTTGAGTTTACTGACTAAAGTTCTGTTCATTCAAAACCTTGGTGTGTCTGTAAGAGAGAAAAAGTAAACTCAGAGGTGTGTGTGTGTGTGTGTGTGTGTGTGTTAAAGTCAGAACGTGTGCGCCGTTCCTCTCATCATTTCGTCTGCACCACTTACTCACCTCAACTTCTACTCGTGCGTCCACTCGCAACTCCTCCTGTAAACCTAAACCAGCCTAATATATAAGAAGTTGATCTGAGCAAGTCAGAAATAAACTCAACATTTCTTCTTTTTCAAACACTAAATTGTTTAAAAATAATCGGCCAAAATATAGAAATATGCCATCCTGTATTTGAAGTGTTTTCACTCTGCCCCGCTTCCCTTTTTTTAAAGTTCTGTTTATTTGAGATTTATTTTTCACTTAATCCAAATTCATGCAAACCCTTAGTAATCCTATTGTCAGTCTCCATGGCAGTGGTGTTGTTTTTCTATTTTTCCCCCCTTGCCTTATGCTAATGTTAATTTCAATGTTGTTTGTGCAGGCCTGCTTCATTTAGAGGTGTCAACCCTCTAACCTTGCCCTTTCCCAACATTGTCAACACAAGTGGCTTTTGCCTGTGGAATAATGGTTGTTTGATGCTAATGCTGCGAGAGACAGATTATGTTATAATACCCTACGATTTAATACCAACACACATACACACTCCTGTCTTCCTTTGCCTGCTTGACTTTTATTGCATTATAGTAGCACTCTGTTTATTTTTGTTTTTTTAATGCCCTGATGAAACTAATCTTTTGTTCAGAGATAAACTGAGGTTGGCGGGTGGGTTGTGAGTGTGTTGGGCGGGGGCCCCCCTTGAATTAAGAACACATTTAGATGTGGCAAAAAAAAAAAAAGTGTTTTTAATAAACCGTTCAATCCGGCAAAGTGGTTAGAGGAGAGAGGGGAGAAAAAAAAAGATGACAACAGCTATGAGGAATTAAAAATTTAAAGGATTACACAGAAAAGCAGAATGTATGGAGATAAATGCAGGGATTACAATGACTTAGGAGGAGAGCGCTTAAAAGTCTTGCTTTCCAGTAATGCACTCCATCACTGTGGCCGTGCTACATGTGTTTGTGTGCGTGAGTGTGTGTATTTTCATATGAGCGGGCGAGCGAGGTGAACCTTCCATTGAGCGGTGCGTTTCGAGTGTGTGCGTCGAGCGCTTGTCTCTCGGCGAGCGGAGCGCGCGCGAGCTGCCAGAGTGTGTGTGCGCTCCAGCCTCGGTGGTTGAGATGCTCTCGGTTCCTGTGTCTCTGTAAGTGCCCGCTCGCCTCCTTCACCCGCGCTTCTTCTTCTTCTTCTTCTTCTTCATCTTCCCATCAAACTTCCTCTTCTCTAATTCCTCTTTTCTTCTTTGAAAATCATGCAGTTTGCTAAAATTAACTTTTTATTAAAAATAGCAGTTGGGGAAGAGTTTGAAAGAGTTCTATGTAAATGTATGATTTATTTTTTTTTGCAAGTGAGAAGTCATATTTTTGTGTCGTTCACTTAACAATGCAAGAATTTTCATCTCATTTTTGTCTTTTCTTGTTGCTTTGACAAAGACTCATAATTTTGCAATTTACATTATTTCATGTTCTAATTTTGCATTCTGCTTTTTTGTGATTTCAATCACTTTTTCTTCTTCTTTTTTTTTTGCTTCTCTGAGTGCTCTGCTGTGTATCAGAATTTCCAATGTGAAACTGAAAATAGTGGAAACAGACTGCCTTCGCTAGAACGGCCTCATCTGTTTGCACAAACAGAACAGAAATATACACATTGGAAGAAACGGAGAAAGCCAAAGCAACCAAATCATGAGAGGGGGTTTAAAAAAAGAAGAAGAAGAGAGAAAAACAGACACTTGAAGGAGCCGCTGATGCCGCTGCTGGTGGACGGAGAGATGAAGGAAAAGAAATGATGTGGTCAAACTGACACATTCCTCACCCACAAAGAAAAAGAAGCAGGTTTACAGAAAAGTGAGAGTGCCAGAGATGAAGAGGGTAAGGGCGGGTGGGGGTGATGGGGTGAAGTAAGAGGACGAGAGGAAAGAGAGGAAGAGGTCCCTGTCAATGTGGTGTTAAAGCAGTGGTGGATTTTCACACCCCTCCATTTGTCCCCTCCGTCTTGTGTGTGTGTGAGTGGAGATGAAGGGGGTAGAGACAGACAACAGTGGATGTGTCAACACTTTGAACAGTTTAAGCAGGACACACTCAGATACGGAGTGATAGTAGTTGCGTTGGACTCAGCAGCTAGAGCGGCATTAGCAGCCGGAAGGACTTGACTCGGTTTCCTCGACACGTTTCAACAGTTTCAATATTTGTCACTTTAATTTATCTTCAGTGGCAGAGCACATTTAATCATGCCCTCTACTCGAGCACAGGCACCTCTAATTGTTAACTACCCTCTCAGATAAACACCTGAAATGGGATGAATTGTTCATATTAATCAGCTGTTTCGGTCAGGCAGCAATAATTCTCCCATTGTAGGATCGATTTGCACACTTTTCAAACTTTTGTGATTTTTTTTTTCTTTTTTTGTAGACATAAGAACGGCGTTTTATTGTGAATCTGCAACTTCCACTAAATCAGACTCGAGTCTTCCGCTGCTGTTTATTTCTGTTTATTAGAATATTTATTGGCTTTCGTTTTGTAATTATAGAGGAACGGACAGTTTTTAAAGACCAAGTTCTTGTGGCTGGCCGATAACAACTTGTTTCCAATTTGAGTGAGCAGTGCTGCTTGCAGTGCAAGTGTCGCTGTACTTCATTTAAAAGGGGTGAGATTAAAGTGGTGTGTGTGTGTGTGTATGTGTGTGTTGGAGGAAAAGGAGAATGTGTGTCTGAAGGAGAGAGAGTAGAGTAATTGAGTAGAGTGTCCGTGCTCTGAAAACTAATGCGCCATTCTGCCCTTCTCTTCCCCTGTGGCCCTGTCCTGGCCTCCCTCTCTCTGTCTCGCTCCCTCTCTCTCTCTCTGTGTCCCGCCCCCTCCACCACCACCTTGGACTGGAGGCCATTGTCTGGACCATATTGTCTGTCCCCAGAGAGGCTTGATAACCGTGTCTCCATCCATGGAACGAGAAGGGGGGGTTAAAAAAAAGAAGATGAAAGAAAGGGAAAGAAAGAATGACAGACAGAAAAATACCAGAGGAGAATGCCAAAGCCTCTCCCCACCCCTCCTCCCCACTTCCTCCCCTTTCTCAGCACACTCCTACCCAACCCTTCACCCCTCCAACTCTCTCTCCCACCGCGACCTCCCACCCTGGTGTGCTCAGCTGACCCTCGCCAACAGCCAGCAGAGACAGGGAAATATTAGGCCACATTTGTTTTTGTTGTTGTGTTTATGGATGGGGGAGGAGGGGATGAAAGAAAGTGAGAATGATGAGAAGCGATTTAGGGGAAGAAAAAAAGTGCGTGCGAAAAAAGCGAGAGACTGACAGAGGTGTTCCCTCCAGGCTAACTAGAGTGTAGTCATATGACATGAGGTCATAGGGTTGGAGTCAAAGGTCAGGTGGTGGGATTCTGTTGTCAGCAGAGCCAGAAAGCTTAGCAGTGTGCATGCACTGTATATTCGCTTTTTCTCTTCTCCTTCTTTTCCCCCATTTCTTTAGCCATCCATCAATCCAGGCAGCTTGTGTTGTGCTAATCCCACTATGTTGCTTTTGCTGTCGCTCTCTGCCGTTCACATTTACACACTCTCCATCCTTCGAATCTTCAATAGGAGACAGTTTCAGGAGCTTGGAGCTCCCTCCCGGAGCGCTACAATGAAACCTCTGTTTTTCCAGGTAGCGAGGGCGAGAGAGAGAGAGAGATGGGGGTAGGGAGGGGGGTGGGGGGTCGGAGGAAAAAGGAGGAGACCATTTGGGCCGAGGTGGGAGAGTTTCAAAGTGCGGGGACGAAAGAAAGAGGCCAGCTGGGACTCTGTGTGCGCTCGTATTTGTGTGTTGTCATTTATGTGAGAGAATGAGCTTGCATTTTGGGTGTGTTTATCTCTGTGTGTGTGTGTGTGTGTGTGTGTGTGTGTGTGTGTGTGTGTGTGTGTGTTTTTACAGGGGCAGGCCAAGTCGCTGACAGTGAGACAAATGTTGTGACTCCTTTATGGATTGCTTAACAAATGCAGCACAAATAGTGGCCCTGGCACAACAATGGAAAAACACTGTCCGTCGCTCAATAAACATTATGCATCGTCTCCCCCTCGCAAAACACCAGGGGAGCGGGGCCGCCGTCCACCGGATGCACTTTTTCTCCTCTCGCCGTCTGCATCCCCTCACTCCCCACTTCTCCCCCAGTTCTGCCTCTCGTCTTCCTTTTTCAATGGCAGCACTTGAGATTTTCCCACGGCCTTCCGTTGCGTTGATGGCTTTCCTTATTTCTCCCGTTTTGCTTTATCTTTTCTCTGTCACTAAAACGCCAGTGACGATCACGTAGTGACTCCGTGTAAGGACATAAATAAAAGTTTTAAAGAGGGAGAAAAATGAAACTGTAAGTATGTGGAGCGATGCCCCTCTGGTGACTAAAGCTTTGGGTGGATGAATGGGCGAGCGAGACAGACAGAATAAGGGAGGGAGAGAGAGAGGTAGTCTCAGAGGCCACATGAGTTAGCCCACGTCTTTCTGCGCTCACCCCCTTTGCTCTCTCATTTTCTGTCTCTCTCTCTACACACACACTACACGCATGACTTTTCTCCAGCGTGTGTGTGTGATTAACAGTGGTGACATTAGGGTTGTGTGTTATTGCCTTTTGTGGTTAAGCTGGACAGGAAACACGGTTTGAGCTGCCGGGCGCCGATTTAGGGCACCTCACAGAGGATGCTTTGTGTTTGAGAGGCTGAGTGTGTGTTTGCGCCTTTGTGTATACGTGTGTGTGTAAGGGTGTGTCTCTGTGAGTGTATGAGCATATACAGGCAGGAGCTGTGTTCACATTTTCTTCCCGTTATGCGCTGTTTATTTAAAGAGAGAAAACGATTACGGAAAGTTCAGCGTTTTACAGCAGTTCTAGTGAAATTCGTACAAATTTTTTAAACTTTATTTTCACACTTCATCAGAATGTCTCCCTATAAAATTGGTATTTTGTCTACAAGTCGCTAATGTTTGAGGGCTTATTGGTCCGAAGTTCTCTCAGAGTCCAAAACGAAATCTTGTGCTTGTCAAGAATATTTAACTATAGCAAAGCAGCACCAAAGTAAAAGGGAATATCGCTGACCACCTCCTTCCTAATCTTTACGCCTCCATCTCAGCTTTTCCTCTCTGTTGCTGCCCCACTCATCCCACTGTTCGAAAGGACAGTCTATAAATAGATATTAGGCAATATCCTTAAGAGTCTGCTCGGAGAAGAAGGGAAAGAAGGAGGGAGAGGGAGAGAGAGGGGAGCGATGGAGCGACATTCTTACAAACAGCTGATTGTGTAAAGAGGGAACAGTGAGTAAGACAACACCGGGGGAGGGAGAGGGAGAAAAGACGGGGAGAGGGAAAGAGCAGGAGGACAAGCAGTGTTCAAATAAGTTCAACAGCGTGTGACGGAGAGATGGAGGTAGAAGGAGATGGGGAAATTGTTTTGAAAGCTGGGAAGTGAAGAAGGAAAAAGAGGAGGATAAACAAAAAGAAAAAGATGGCAATAAAATGAGCGATAGCGTGACACAAGGGGGAAACATTTGTTGAAATTCCTGCCTGAGGTGTCATACGTAAATGTTGCGGTCTGCTCCTCTGAGGCAAAACGCTCTGGGCGCCTTATCTAAAAGGCACATTCCGCTCAACTATTTTGATATGCCCTTCCATCCCCTCAGAGAACAATTTCAAAGATAGCTCACATTTCCACGCAAATAGACCCCACACCTGAGTGACAGGCAGGCAGTTCTTAGCGCTCTTAAGGTGGTGGTGGATGTGGTGGTAGTGGGGGGAGGAATAACGAAAACACAAATGTCACGTTGGCTCCTGACAGCCCTTTGGAATTAGCCTCTGCGCTTATTTTTACTGCAGACGATAGATCCAACTGACTGTGTGGTGGCTGAAATAATGGGTTGTAATTTAAAGCGAGGGTGCGAACACGCACACGCACACTCACGCGTGCATATGCCGAAGCACAGACGCACACTTTACTGTGGAATTCTCCAGAGGAGGCTCCCACGCTCCCTGAAAGCTTGTTCTGAGTAGAGGAGTTAACAAGAGCAGTTAGCACCATGATTATGTTAGCAGCCAGACACACAGAGTGAAAGAGCCGGGTGTGTGTGTGTGTGTGTGTGTGTGTGTGTGTGTGTGTGTGTGTGTGTGCGATAGTCTGTGACATTTCTGTGATGGCTGCTTTTGTCTTTCTCTCGCTCTCCCTCAAAGCTTAAACAAATCTTTGTCCCCACTTTGCTTAATTCATTTGAAATGTGTCTGGATGCATTTCTGGGGGATGTTTCGCGTGTGAGAGCAACATCGATCGCGTGTTCATAAGCTCGCTGCCTGTATTTAAACACGCTTGCGTAAGCTTGCCGTCGCTGACGTGCCAACGTGAAATGGACGTGTTGATTACAGTAAGCGATGGCCAGGAGACAGTTAACCACCGCTGATGGCGATTATTCGGCCTGTTAATGGACGTCCGTCGCTGTCCGATTAGTGACTTAGCTGCGGTGGACATATGTGATATGAGGGACTTAGTTGAGGAGCCACTAATCATCAAAAAGCCAAAGGGAAGTGGCACTCTAATCTCAGCTTAGCACTCTCACTGTGTGGTGTTGCGTGTGTATGTGTTTTTTCTGTGAAAGAAATGAGTTTGGATGAAGGCGGGGGGGCAAAAAGATGACTTTTTAAAATTATTTTTGCTTGAATTTGTAAATACGGCAAAAAAGGGTCGTCATCTCATTTGTTAAAGAAATGTTAAAGAAACATACATGTGTCTCGTGTGTTTAACAGAGAAGGAGATGTTCCTTGGTGTTCTTTTGTTTCGTTTTTTTTTTTAAACAAAATTATGCTAATTTCCCTTAATTATTACCTAAGACAGCCTGGAAATTAATCACATTATCTCTTTAAATCCTCGCTGTTTAGACCGCTTCCTTTAGGTCTACCACCAACATGACAGCCCTGCCAAACTTTTAAATGAAGTAGCCAGCGAAACCTGCACACCCGCTGTGCCCAATTGTATAGTAATTTGACTTCAAAGGCGAACAGACGGGGGAAAGAGGGACTTTATAGCCGGAGAGGAGCTGCGAATGGCCTCCCCATTCATAGACACCCACCTCTGAGGAAGTAGTAGCAGAGTTGCGGGAGAGGAGTGGGCAAATGAGAAGAGGAGAGAAGGAAATCCAGAGATTGAAGTCGCTCCCTGCCCCTTAGAGCTTTTGGATACCTGTGTTGCCTTCTGTGTTAATGTGTAACTGTTCTTGTCTATGGATTGCCCATATATCTAGATATGTTTCTGTGGCTACTGTGGTTAAATGATGGATAACAACGTTGTAAAAACCAAATTAAAATCCTCCCATGCTTTCAAAGATGTCTCTGTAACATAGCCAAAGTGTAACATTAGCGAGGCAAGAGCTCTCAAAACTGATCACAGGTGTGTGTGTGTGTGTGTGTGTGTGTGTGTTGGGTTATGGCTGGAGTAGAGGTGTGCAAAGGATACAAGGGGAGGTGTGTGTGTGTCTGAAACAAAAGGCCTTAGTGTGAAAGAGTGAAAGGAGGTAAAGTAAACAGGCGGTGATGAAGACAGACCTGCAGTGTTCTGCTCTGTTCTCTCTGTGTGTGTGTGTGTGTGTGTGTGTGTGTGTGTGTGTGTGTGTGTGTGTGTGTGTGTGTGTGTGTGTAGTTTGTACAGCTGGGCCTGCCGCTTGCATTATACAGCGCGGCGGCACACGCGCACACGCACAGATATAGCTTTCCCCACAGTCATTCCAACATGCATCATAAATGTTATCTCAAGTCAGTTTTAATATCAATTTGCTTTAGTGCTCTCATTGTGCAGTTTTATTTCGAAACAATACACATTCTTCAGCTGTCATTTATGGCCTTAGTTTTTGCTGAGCAAGAGAGAGCGTCCAGGAGAAACCGATAAAGAAATCAGCTGCAGATACACCAGCCAGTTGATTTCGACAACTGTCTCTGTGTTTGGTTGCGTGTACTTTATACGGCGTCCTTCATGAAAGCACTTAGCCACCGTCAACATTATTGTAACTACTAGAACATGCTTCATCCAGTCTAACCTTGATTAAAGCTGTGAGAAAGTCACTGAAAAGAAACAATTGTAGCTGTACAGAACTTTCTGATTTAGTAGTAAAAGATATATATATATATATCTGTAGTGGTGATTTAGCAATTTTCTGATTTAACTTCAAATGAAGGGTCCCTTCTAAGTGGATGAAATAGTCCGGTGCAGCGTTAAACAGCTCTGCAGAGCCCATTGAAACTCAAAAACGCATGGAAGGAAAGTTCCATGATCCTGAAAACCTGGGGTTTTCCATTAAAAAAAAAAGAGATCCTGTATACAAAATACACTCAGTACGAAAACAGAGAATACAAATTTCAATTTGTAAATCAGTTTAAATTATTAGATTATGTATATCTATGAATATTGCAAGCATCCTCCAAAATCAATTAAATGTAATTAAATTAGGTCACTATGGTGCAGGGGTTTTTCGGTTTCCTTTCTTTATCTTTATCGTTTCTTTTTCTTTTTTTCTTTAATCCTTATACTTCAGCGGAGTTTATTTGATTTTGACCGTAACCTTCCTTCGATGTGATAAAGCCGCATGTTGCGTGTCCTAGCGTGGCGCTTTCCTCATCGCCTCCAGTGAGCTGCACTCAATATTGTTTGCCTTTCCACTGTCATAAGGTAAATAAGCAATGAATTAGCAGCAGGGCTGCTCCTAGGAAAAATGCCAGATGTACAGTCCAGAGGAAATCCAATAGAGTTGAGAGTGTAATCAGTTTACCAGAGACAGGCAGGGGAGAGAGGGGAAGAATTTGAGGGAGAAAGGCTGAAGAGGAAAACGGAGGAAATCACAGGCAGGCACGATATGGATGCCGGATAAAGAGAGTGAGCGGATGAGTGAAAAAAACCAGCTTGTTAAGTCAAAAGAAGGAACAAATTAGCGGAGTTTGAAAGTCAGATGCCTGTTGCTTATTTCATCAGGATCAACCCTCCGCTAAAGTTTTCACAATCCCTCCATCCTTCCATCGCTGTCATGTGTTGCCTCTGTGCGACTGAGCGTTAGCAGCCTATTACCCAGGGTCATAGTCGCAGTGGCTTCAAGGCTGACAAGTGCATCTGAAAGCACTCAGGCGATGCTGAGAACCACATTAAATTCTATTATTGCCGCATAGTCACTGCATCCCTATTCAGCTGAAGTACAGGGAGGCAAATTTACCTTGTGAGAGACAGAGTTCACCTAATAGATGTGGCTTTATATCCTTTGCTTCTTTTCAAGGGAACAAAGGCAGAGTAACAAATGCAAACAGCGGGGGCTGTCGTGCTGCTACCTTTTTTCCTTCCTGTCACTCTATTGTCCAGAGGTTTTCATAAACACACATTATTGTCACTGTACATACTGCTCTCCCTCTCTGTCTCACACACACACTCTCTCTCTCTTTCACAATCTGTTTTTCTCTGTGAAAGCCCATTGTCAAGACATGGTCATTTCCTCCACAATGCCAGTCCAAGCGCGCTCCTTTTGCAGTAACGGCCCCGATGGTAAACATACTGTAAGACCCGAGAGTGCGTTTGAATGTCTGCCAAGAAGCTCGCTAAAGTCGATGTGAGGAGATGCCCCGTTATTGTCTTTATGAGGGCAAGGGTTTCCCCAGAAAACTTAAGATGGAGAAATGTTGCAGGTTGATCAGATGAATGTCTACCGGAAGGCAGTAAATGGATAGCAGAGGGGTAAACACTTAAAAGTTTGAACTATCCGGGAGTTTCTGAGAACTAGTTTGGAGCCTCCACACTTTTCATTGCTACCAACATATAAGTGGAGTTGTCAGCCTATTATATCATCTTTTGAGTGTTGCTCATTCTTCCTCCTGTTTTTCCTTCTCTCTCTTGTCTTTCTATCTCCTATTTATTTTCCAGGATGTCTTCCAAGCGACCAGCCTCTCCATATGGGGGGACAGATGGAGAGGTAACCATGGCAACCAGCAGACAGCGAGTGGAGGATGAGGAGAGTGAGGGACTGGGCGGTGTCATCCACCTCCCCCTGGCCTCCTACTGCAACAAGGTGTCCCCTCGCTCGCCCCCCAACCGCAACTTGGACAGCCCGCCCAACATGGTAAATAATAACGGTTTTCAAATCAGTCTCACCCATCGTTTCTCACGCTTGGGGCACACACCTGTGGGTGACAGTAGCTGATTTGGGGTTACAGGTGAAACAGTTGAAGAGACATTTGGAGGAACTTTTGTGTCTGAACTCATCAGAGAAGTCAAAAGTCTTTGTAGAGAAACTTTGTAAAAATGACCGTTGGCAGGTCCTACACGCTTCCAGTTTCTGAAATATAAACAGATATAACCCAGAAAAAGGAGTTAAAATTGATCTTATGTTTGCATGCCCAGAAGAAGAATAATCCCTAAACTTGCATGATTATCCCATACATAGATACAATGCAGACCCTACATTCACAGATATGTTTAGTGTCAGCAAAGGTATTTGAATGCCACAGTGATTATGAGCAGCCAGCTGTTGAATATTTGTTTTTAAAGCCTTATTTATGAGCTATTGTATTTAGAACGAGAGGCAGCATTAAGAGGCCACAGAGGTGACATCGTTGGTGGGATCAGTGATGTTGTACGCCACCTGTGAGTTGGTGTCATCAGTAAACCGCATCGGAATGGTACTTAGCCATGTTAGCTAGTCATGCGATTCTCACCAATACATGAAGGAATCTCTGTATGTTTGCTCTCTCATGTGCTTAAGACTATAGCTGGAGCCCAAAGAAGTGCAGTATCCATTAATGGTACTTGATGATGTCAGTGTCCAGGCTGTTATGATTAGTTGTTAAAAAAAAAAACTATGACTCTACCTTTAGTGATGCTAACATTTGTGTGACTTTGGGACTGCATTGCCATAGGCCACAAAAAAGAAAACATTTTTTTAACCACAACCAACCACTTGGCATAGAAATGTGTCTAAGTTACCAATGTAGACCTTCAGTTTTACAGACTGCAGGCTTGGTCATTGGCTTCATCTCTCTATCTCCATTGGCTTTCTGCCCTTCCAATTCCTTCCTATAAGGCTGTCTACCTGTGTGCGTTTGAGAGGCTTGGGGTTGAAAGTAACCCCAAGGCTCAGACCCCAGATCAGATTGTGGTCATGGTAGTTTCAACCCTTCGAATTAAGTGATTATTGAAAGCATAGCAGTTTTCTGTCTTTAAGACAGCCTAGGCTGAAAATGGAATTAGTACCTGTATGACAAAAATCTACAATCTTTGCTTGCAAAATGTTTCATTTTGCAGATGCATTCAGCTGGAAATTAACTTCCTCGACCTTGTGTATTTGTCATTTTAATTTCGTGAATTAAGCATTTCCTAACTAATTAGAATGGTTTTGCTTTTATGGGATTTCCAGTCATTTCTGGATAAGTAAACAGCTTTTTTTTCACATATTGAATGCATTAACAGTTTGGGTCTGCTTTAACTTTGGTATGTTGTTTACTCTTCTTATGGCAGCCAAACTATGAAAAGGTACATGTATCTCCACAACGATAAAAGAAAACGAGGTTATTTGTTTGTTGACTGACGGTAGATGTGAAAAGAAGCAGAACCCTAAAAAAACAAAAACAGAAATTGACTTTCTTTGCAAGTAGAAAGCAGGTTCTTTCTGGGAGCTGACTTTTTCTTTTTAAATATGAACATTTTTAGGTTCAAGGATAAAATTTGGTTGCACGTGTGTGTGTGTGTGTGTGTGTGTGTGTGTGTGTGTGTGTGTGTGTGTGTGTGTGTGTGTGTGTGTGTGTGTGTGTGTGTGTGTGTGTGTGTGTGAGAGAGAGAGAGAGAGGTTTTTTTTCCCCTTTTTTTCCGCTTTTATGTGTGCGCCACCAGCCGTTGCCTTGAGCCCATTTGATGCACATTTGCGTGACTGCTAAAATGTGAGCCATTTGCGTGAGTCATTTTCTTGGGGATGAAGTGTGAGGCTGCTTGGTGGTGCTAAATGTATGGCGCTGTATTTGTAAAGGTGTCTGTGTGTCAGTGTGTGTATATGTAAAGTTGCGTAATTCAAATTGAATATTGAGCTGTATTTTTGCTAGTTAGTTTGTGAGTATCAGACGTTTATTTATTCTTTAAACTTGCTGTGATATGTTGACACAAACAGTATTGACGCAACACATTTAATCTTTTCCTCCCTGACTTTTGTATTATTTTTATATAATGATGATCAAATTATTTAATTTAATTTGAGATAAGAGTGTTGGGGTTATTAACACAATATTATTTATGTTTTTCGACTAGTAGATTCATTATGTACCTATAACTACCTTAGCTGCCAGGAAATCCATGTTAGCTAGTAGCTAAATGTGGCACAAGGCAACTTGTGCATTTTTTTAACGCAAGCTACCTAACAAACGGCAAAAAAACAAAACAAAAAAAAACTAAAGGAAACTTCTCCTGGCCCTTCACCTTGATACACACCTTATCATACCAGTGCTCTCATAACACCTGTCGACCTTTCCCCCATACTGACCATAAATACCCACGCGCTATAAAACAATGAAACAGTGGTTAGCAACTGTAATTAAAAGCTAATTCTGTAATTAGCTTGCTGATTAGCCAGTAAGCCCCTCCTACTGTGGACTCTGTATGTGTGGTAGCTGTGGACTGCAAACCAAAGTCCTGGGATTGCAGGGGAATACATAAAGAAACACACAGGTGTGCAGAGATGCAGATCTTCATACTGGGTTATCTGCTGTAGTTGAGATTATTCCCACTTCATTTAGATTTACACTATCCAAACAAACATTACCCTCATGAATATTTTAGGCGTCGTGGCTGACCACTTTAGGTGATCATGAAGAGAGACTGACAAAAACCTTAAATATTCACGACAAAATGACACACAGCTGCTTTCTTATTCATTAATGGACACCAGAAGGGAGGCTGTTGACATGTATGTGTATGTGGAAAGTCTTATTAATAATAGTTGATGTGGATTATTAAGTGCAAGCCTCTGCGCGTGTGTGTGTGTCTGGCAGGGGGTGGAATGGGGGCTTATCCGACTGCCTGCTTGGCATGTTGTAAGATGTGTGTTAAGTTTTTCTTCTTCTTTTTTTTAAGGGGGATTCAGAGGGGGGTGTTTAACAGTGCCAATCCCTTCAGCGCTGACTGTCAGTGAAGAGTGGCTGGAGAGTGAGGAGAAATAGGGGAGATTTACAAAGAGGTGGGGGGGATGGTCTCTCCCCCCCTCTCTCTCTCAGGGCAGTTGTTGTAAAGTGATAGGGGGAAGTAAATGGCTCATCGGCGACTGCTTGACTTGGATGTGGGGCAGCGGGAGGCGAGAGAGAGAGGGTGGGGGGCAGATTACAGCCTTATCTTGTCATAGTAAATTAACACGGTGGTGGAGAAGCGCTCAGCTCCACACTGACCTCTTCATTCTGGCTGCCTCGCCTGCCTGTTTGGCTTTGGCTCGGCTGCTCTACCTGCCCACTACAGCTGCACAACCACACTGAGTGAAAACGGCACCCGCGCATATTTTAAAAGCGTGAAAGGTGTCGGATTATTCACTTTTCTCCTTTTTTCTTATGTGTTTTATTCCCCCCCTGCCTGTGAGTAAGAATAGCACTGCTCATAATGGTTTGCAAATGAATGTAGTTTAGCTAAAAAGGGTGTCTTTAAAAAAAAATTATTGAATGCGAACTTCTCGCTATGCAGCTGGACCCTGATTGGGTGGGAGCACCTGAGTTCAAATGCGTTACGGGAAGGATTTTAGTCGGGAGTTCAGCGAGGTCAACCAATCAAATCCAGTTATGACACCGCCAAAATTACAGAGGGAAACAAAAATCTGTGTAAATGTATGTGAAAATTGTAAATGACAACAGGAAACGTTTAAGCCCACCGCCCGTGAATGAGATATTTTTCTCTTGCTTTCTTTCTTTTAGATCTTTTTATGTTTATGTTTGCAGATGCTGGCAAAAAAAAAACTGTTTTCACATCAGGCAGAGGCAAGCATCTTCTCTCATAAATGTGCTAATGGACAAACACTAATTATTTCATTAACAGGCGAGATGCACGCTTACACGTTAGAAAACTATAAAGATATTTCATCAAGCATTATTTCTTATTCATTTTTCCTCTCTCTCTTTTTTGTCTAATTTGTATGTGTGATTATGTGTGTGTGTGTGTGTGTGTGTGTGTGTGTGTGTGTGTGTGTGTGTGTGTGTGTAAATGTGAATTTGACAGATTTAACACAGTCATTGAGCAGTCTTGAGACACAGTGGTCACACTTAATTTCTCATGCCAGTGATGCACTAATGAATCAACACACGCTTGCCTGTCAACAGTGAGAGGTCTTGGTAAAATATACTGGCGTATTTTTTTTCTTTTTTAGCCAAACTGCTACTTAAAATACAGCTGCAGGTTTTTAGATAAGGAAAGGGCAACTGTGTGCAATAAGACAATTAGAATCAGCAAATTAAAATTTTGTAATTTATTGGCTTTTTTTTCCTCTTCAGTTTTGGGGGTCAGTCGCATAGCTCAATATTGTTGGAACGCAAGGAGAAAACTAATGCGTGTCGTTGTGTGTTTTCTTGCTTGTCCTCATCCTGAAGGACCCCCCGAGTCACCACTGACAGTGTCTGTGTTTAGCCATGGCATGTAAAGGGATTTGCTGTATCTGAGGTGTGTTAAGTGTATATATTGTGGAGATTGGCAGGCTCTGGCACAGGGCTGAGTCTCGCCCCCCCCTCGCAGGAGCGATCGGTGACATTCTCTCAGTGTGTATTCGTGGGCACGTATTTTAGTTGAGCAGCTGTTTCCAGCTCTTCCTACTGCCACATTGTCCATGCCTTGATCCACGACGACGCGCCAAGCATCAAATATTGTTTTTCACACATACACCTTGCACAGCCCGAGACATGTCAGGCTGTGGCGCAGAAAGAAGGGGGAGAGAGAGTTTCTTCTGTCGGGCAACGGAGAAGGAGGGAGAGAAGAAGACGGAAGGAATAGGAGAAGGAAGAAAAAAAAGAAGAACATGAACAGCGGCATCTGTGCTGGCTGTAGGAAAAAAATAGCATTTGGCAAGAGTTAAGTGTTTTTAAACCAACCTCCCCTCACAGATGAGCTTAAGAAGACAAAAGTTGTTTAATTCGGTTCCATTGCAGAGGCAGTAAAAGGATAAAGAGAGTGGGGCGCAATTTTTACTTTGTTCCAGTCATTTGGAAGAGAATTGACATCTGCAAACTAAAGGCAGAACCGCCCACACTGCCAGCCTGCCACATCCAGTGCATATAAATACATATATGCAGACACTCACACATTTACACACCTACAGGCTATGTGGTGCACTCACAGTGTCACACATATATGCACAAAAAAAACCTGCTCGCACAGACATGCACAGAGAGGAGGGCATGAACATTTACAGTAGCCAGAATTTCTGTTTGCATTCATGAATAAATGCATGCTGATGAGAAAAAGTTTTCGCCACCTGCGTTACTCCGGGATCGGCTGACTGACACCCATTTACAGCGGAGAATCTGCCTTGTGTCTTGTCTCTTTTTTGATCCCTCTGTCTTGGACTTTGCCGTACAAATCGCCAGCGAGGCGTGTGGATTATATGCCGGGAGACTGATCGGGAGGTGGGGGGAGAAACATAAGCCATTTAAGTTGCCTTCGGGATAAGGCTGTCTGTCAGAGTTCACACATAAATAATGTCACAGGCCGTAATGTACCAGGTCTTTGAAGAAGCCATGGCTCCCTGCTAATTCCCTTTGATTGGGGAAATGACCTTCATTGTTGGACGCAGCGAGATGACATCTCTCTGGCAGCTTTTCGGCAGAGTAAAGAGATCCGACAACCCCTCACCCCCACTCCTCTCCAACTCCATCTCTCCTCCGACCACCCCCCCCCCCACATCTCCCTCTGCATATTCTTGTTCTGTTTGTTTTGTTTGCGCGACATCTTTCTCGAAAGAAAGAGTGCGGCTGTTTTAAGTAGGCGCTGGATTAGATAAATGGGATGTGACAGGTGTGACCGCTGCCTTCAAGATGCCTGCTTTCCTCTTTGCTCTCTCTCTCTCCATGCATCTCTCTGTCAACTCGCACGCTCTCGCTCACTCTCATTTCCTCTAATAACGCTGCTTCTCTCTTTTTTTTTTCTGCGGATTTCGCTCAGTCTTTCTTTCTTGCTTTCTTTGACTTTTACACTCTTACGCTCTATCTCTCCCTCCGTCTCCTTACATTTGCACGTCGTGCCGGCGCTGATGCAACTCCTAATCACAAATCCGCTCATTTTTGAAGTCTGACTTTCCCTAATCTGAAGAACAGCGAGAGGGTGAGGGAACAAAGAGAGGCACGAGCAACCAACTCGGTCAGGTGGTCAGAGGAGAAGAGCAAAGTCTTTCAGGGCTTTTAAAATCACAAGACACTTGTGACACAAGGCTGTTAGCGGCCTCAGCAGCGACTGACTGAAACCTCATTACCCCGTCATATACAGTATACACAAACGTTCCAACCTTATCATTGCTGTCACAATCTGTCCCTCTGTTACAATGCATGTGCAAGAACGCCAAGGAGAGGATGGGTGAATTATTGAGTGCGCTGACTTATTCAGAGTGTGGAAACACACAGAGCCCAACACAGAGAGTCAGCGAAGTGTCAAAAATGCCAAGTGATAATGGTCTGCTGTACCTCTCATACAATGTTTGGCTTCCGACAACAAAAGCATCATCGATATGGAAAGCCTCTGCCTGGCTTTATGTTCTTAAAAGGACAAGAAAAAGTAATTTGAGACTTTGTTTTGAGTTTTTTCTCTTCTTAAATTGTCCCATTTAAATGCTTTTTTTAAATTAAAGACACAGATCAGTCTGTCTAGACTCTAAATGACTTCACTGTGGACCTTGATCTTAGTATTAAGTTCCACTTCCACCGGCAGCCTGCGAGTTAATGATTAGAAAACCATCTCCACCTTAATGCTCTGTAATGTCATTATTAAAGGTGGAATGTATCACCGCCTCCCCATGCCCGTCCATCTCTGTGTCTCTCCCAGATGCACACCCACACAAAGACAAACACAGGTACGGTGTATGTGTGCCGCTGTCACAGGTGGCGTGCCCCATACTGTAGTGAGATTAGCCAAAGATTAACCCTGTGGACCATTGACCCCACGAAGAGCTGAGCTGACAGACTGCGTGGCTGATTGACTGACTCATTTGTTTTTGTAATTAAACAGCAACACGCACAGTTTACCACACCTGAGTGCGAGTTCAAGAAGGAGCGCACTTCTGTGCATGTAGAGCATATATACCCTCATGAATCCATCTGTGCATGTGACAAAGAGATAACAGCGTTCCCTCTCGAAGCTGACGGCATCCTCACTCTCAGTGTCACCGCTAATTGGGCTGAGCCGGCGTTAAGTCTATAACGCCGCCTGTAGAAACAAACACAGGTTTTATGGGGTCACAGATTAAGATGCTAAGAGTTACTTAGCACTCGGCTACTGTCCTGAGGCTTGTTGTTCATGTTTGAGCTTTCGTTTTGAAAGGGAACAATAACGTCCGTACTCAGACTCGCTTATTTAAATGTAAATAAGTGCGTTCGAGCTGTCAGTGGTCAAAAATATGGCAGTGAAAGTTGATACAGATTTCTAAATATAATAAGAAAACAATAAGAAAAACAATGTTTAGTGGAAAGAGGTAAACTTGTTCTTCTGCAAAGTCCACTTTTCTAAATATCTTTTTTCAGCCACAGTCATTACTTCCAAGCATCGTTAAACTAAACGTGTTGGCAATAGAAGAGAGCTTTACTGTAAGCTGTATACGTTATAATTAGTTGCTGACATGCTGATTGTCTTTTCTCCTACAATGATGTTTTTTGCCCTTTCAGTTCTTTATGAGTTTAGGGGAATGATTTGACCTCACAACGGAGCCGTTTTTGGAGTTTTTTTTATCTCTGAATTTGACGGAGTTGCATCCACAGCATTAATTTTTGAAAATCTTAGGACAAAAGTAAACCAGCGCTGAAAGTTGGGCTTGGAATTTGTAGCATTGGACATCACTCAAAGGAAGCCATTGAACGCTTTGTAATGAAGAGTTAGCGTGACACTTAAAGAGTGTGCAGTCTTTTACTGTTTCATGTGCTCGTTCTGTCAAGTACCTCCAAGTCAGTCAAATGCAGATTCCAGAGGATCTGAGAGAGAGAGAAGTAGTATGCCCTAACTTGAGATAACTGGACAGGGATGAAAGTTGTTGCTTTGGGGTATAAGAACAGGAGATGTAGAAAACAGGAGCAAGAGTAGGGAAGAAAGATGGAGATAATGAATGGGTTTATGCCAGCTCCTCCCTCGTTTCCTCTTAATTTTCTTTCTCTACAGTTTGTTTGTGTCTTTAAAATCGCTTTTTTGAAGCTAAGAATTGATTAATCCCTATCCCCTTCTTCTTCTTTCCTCTCTCCAGGAGCAGGATGGCACTAAGGGGAGCTCCCTGAGTCCTTACCCTCAGCACAATGCTACCTCACCAGGCAAAGAAGAGGGTGGAGGCGGGGGGCGCCTCTGCAGCGACGGGGGCTCGGCCGCGGGCACCCTGGGCACCCCCGAGAGACGCAAGGGCAGCCTGGCAGACGTGGTGGACACACTGAAACAACGCAAGATGGAGGAGCTGATCAAAAACGAGCCAGAAGGTCAGTGATGAAAGGAAACGCTTGCTACAGCCAGATGTGTGATCTGCAGGTCCCCACCATCTCCCTGGCTCTGCGCCCGACTTTTATTACACTCTGTTGTCGTTTCCCTCTTCTTCATCATCTTCTTTCTTTCTTTCTGTCTTATTTTCTTTCTCTCTCTCACTCTTTCCCTCTGTTCTGAACCCACACACATTCAGATGAGAGGCCAGCCTTTGTTTTTTTTCCAGCATACAGACAGACAGCATTGGCTGCTTGGGCCTATTGTCCACCGTGCCTTGCATATTTATCACAACCTGACAAATAAGATGCAAGTGTGGATGCACGTGCTTGTGTGTGTAGTGTGCACTGGAGTGAGAGTGAAAGGCCTCCAAACATACTTTAGTAGATTAACAAATCACCAAATGTTTCCCTGCTTTAATTTGAAGCAGTTACTTAAAAATTCTCTCAGCTCAGTGATCATCTTATCACCTTTCTTAGTAATTTTGTAACATGTTCTGTTGGATACAGATTCCAAACATTGTTTTTCTGCAGGGCCTCCATAGTTAAGCTCGATTAGCCCCCACATTTGACTCTCAAATGTATCCTCAGGCTAAACAGTTGGAGTCTAGAGAAGATAAAGTTAGCCCACTAATGTCCACTGCTCCCACAAATGGGGGCTTAAGTCACCATGAAATGCATTTAAGAGATAATGTGACAACAGGTGTCCATCCCCTTTAGGAAGATGTGCTAATATAAATAACAGGTTACTGTATTGGTGGAGATGCTTCACAGAGAAGTCAGTGTCAACTTTAAAGGATATACTGCACCCCTAAGAAATGCAGCTTAGAGCCTGCAACATGTTGGGGTCCTACCAAAACCTGTTGTGCAGGAAAGTCCTATCTAATTAACCCGAATAGATCCTGATTGAGACGAGCTGATTAAGAGTCAGTTTCCATCAAAAACAAAAACAGTTTGTCAGAGTTGGACATGATGTTGGTATGATGTCACCTGTTGGTCTCTGGACTGAATGTTTTGCATTGTGGCTTCCAGTATGCTTGTTGTTTTTGGAGCCGAAAGTGATATTTAGGCGAGAGTGAAGCGTTAAGTTATCAGCTAAGTGTAGTCAAGTTTGTGAGCAAGCTGCTTCCATAAGCAAAACGGACGCAAAGCCTTAAAAAAATCCAAACAGGTGGGTTTTAAAAGAAATGCACCCTTCATATAGGTGTTACAATTAGGGGGAACGATCCGTGGATGCAGTTTATGTAGTGTTTTATCATCTATTGGGGATGGACGAGCTTTTGGACCCAGCCTGAAGTGGTCGCTGGAGAACAGCTTTCAAGTCTGCAACGCGTTAATATTTGTACATCTCTGACCAAGCAGCCTCAAGCTCACATAACCGCATACCCATCCATCCATTCGCTTCCGCTTATCCTTTTCAGGGTCGCGGGGGGCGCTGGAACCTATCCCAGCTGTCATAGGGCGAGAGGCAGGGTACACCCTTGACAGGTCGCCAGTCTGTCGCAGGGCTAACACATAAGGACAGACAACCATTCGCACTCACATTCACTCGCACATTCACACCTAGTGGCAATTTGGATTATCCAATTAACCTATCCCCACAAGTTGCATGTCTTTGGACGGTGGGAGGAAGCCGGAGTACCCGGTGAGAACACACGCAAACACGGGGAGAACATGCGAACTCCACACAGAAAGACCCCGGCCTGATGGTGGAATTGAACTCAGGACCTTCTTGCTGTGCGGCAACAGTGCTAACCACCGTGCCACCGTGCTGCCGCATACCCAAAAGGTGAAAAAACAGCTCAGTGGTGCAGTGTGGATTTGCCTTTAAAGTGTAGGTGCATTATGTGTTTGTATTCTGCCAGTACATCAACAGGCTTTCATTTCAAGCTGCGATGCACTAACCTTATTTTCCAGGCTTTTCTGCCGAGTTTTCAAAAGGCCGAGACTGTTGGTCAGCTCTCGCTGTCTGGTTGTTTTTATTCCAGTCGATAGAGAGGCCTGTTGTGGCACATTTTAAGGGAAAAAAAAAATAAAGAGAGAAAAACTGAACTGTTTGTTGAGTAGAGCTGTAATTGAGGTGTGTTTTGGGTTGTTCGCTGCTTCAGTGGACCTCGTGAACTGGCTGCACAGGAAAAAAAACAACAATAATGGATCTTTATGAGTCAGCCAGCGGAGAGTGAGAGAAGGGGAAGGAAGAGACAGAAGGTGAAGGTAGGGAAAGTGAAGAAGAGAAAGACCAGTGTCTTCACAGACCCCATTAGCACAGTGCCACAGCGGAGCAGCATCCAAACCGACCTGGAGCATTAGCTTCTCTATGTTTAAATGAGACGCGCTAACAAAAGGCCCCAGCGCCTCAAGACCCAGCACGCACACACACAAACCCAGGCTAAAGAAAAAAGAAAAGAGAGCAAAGGAAGAAAAAGGAGGCTGAGAAAAGATGAAGAGAGGCAGAGGGAAATGGAGGAAGTGGGGGGGGGGGGACGATGAGGGGCAGTATTGAACGTGAGATAGAAATCCCTTTTCTGTGTTCTGTGCCCGGCTAGCTATTGTTTGGCTGTGTGGCTCACAAAGACCATTAGCAGCAAACAGCAGGTTGGGATGAAAATTTAATGAAGGCTTTAATCATTATGAAAGGCCTGGAATATTACTGCTCTCTCTCTCTCTCTTTCACACACACATACACAAAGCCTCCAGCTGGATCAATGAGACACACATACACATTCATAGTGTACGAACATTGACACCAGGAGGGATGTGAACAAGGGGCCAGGGACACAAAATGGGTCAGAAAACGATAAACATCTTGAAACAGAAAGAGGGGCTTGACTTATCGAAGGCAGGCCCTGAGCTCTTTAGACATCACACACACACACAGACACACAGACAGTCACGCTCGCTAAGAATGCCTTAAGTTTGAAAGATTTAGTTTTGTGTCTGTGGCTAGTGCTGCTCTACTTAGGCTAGATGAATGGAGATAGTAGATACTAGGTCAGTGTGAGTGCTGTTAAAGCCTTTGGGAGCACATATACTTGCGCATGTGCATTTGCATATGTATTTGTGGCAGAAAGTGTGTGTGTTTGCTGTGGGAATGATTGCATTTGGTTGCATACATGTAAGGTGTGTGTGTTGGCCTCTAATAAATGACTAGCCATGTTGTCCCCCATGGCCTGGCCCAACCATGCTCCACCGCTCTCCTGCTCTCTACATTCATCTCCTGTCTTAATCCACGGCCACCTGCTACCCGCGAGATACTCACACACACACGCGCACACTCTCTCAAACACACTGCTCCAAAACATGTGCAAAGACACACACACACAGACACACAGCGTTCTGTCTTTAATAAATTCTTCAGCAGTGACAAGGCGAAGATAAAAATGCCATGACAAAGCGTGCGTGCATGTGCGTTCCTGTGCGTTCAACTCGATGCGAGAGGCCGTCAGGCAAGCGGCTCATGCTGGAGCGTGTGCGTTGTGCCATTACATGGAATTATGAGTGCAGAGTGCAGAGCATGGCAGGAGGCTCGGGGTCAAGAGGAGACGCGGTGCAGAAACCCAAGAGAGATGGCTGCACGAGCACACGCATGCACACCTGGACAGCTACCTCGGAGTCATCATTTAACCTTTTGGGACCCATACGCCACAGAGCAACCCCCAGTGATAACCTATTAGCCCAGTCAGACAGACAGACATACAGACAGACAGAAGTTATAAGCTGCAAAAGGAAAAATGAGGGGAATTAAAAGGAGGAGTAACATCACTAAATGGGGCACAGATGTTCCTCTCGGCCCCTGGAGTGGTGCCTCCACTGCCCTGGACTTTCACCAGACACTCAGCCTCCTCTCCTCTCCTTTTCTCTCCTCTCTTCTCCTCTCCTCGTCTCACTACATGGCGGCATGGACTGTAAGTGGCTCGCACATTAAGTGCCAGCTGAGCTCCATCTCTGGACCCGTCTGTTGACCCTCTGCTACCCAGCTACAGCTACCAGTCACTGGGGCTTCATAGCCTTTGGGATTGTTTTTTTTTTTAATGTTTTTTTTTTCTTTTTTAGCTTCAGCTGTTACAGGGATAAACAAAGCTTCCCAGCCTGAAGTCGCTCAGAAAATCTGCTGTATGTGTTTTTTGGTAGATACAACTTTCGACTTTGTATTTAGCTTACATTCTGTTGCAAAAACTGAGACCCAGTTACTCAGAAAAGTCAAAAATCTTGTTGCAAATAGTTTAATGTGGACAGTATTTACTTTTTACAGTCTATGAACAGTAAACGAATCAAAGAGCGCAGGTGAGGGAGACACCATTAATGCTTACATCCTGTCACACCATCTCAATGTTTCGCTAGGTGTAGTTTTCTAGAATGAAAATTGTCCCGACACGAATGTGATTACACTATAACAAGGCTCAAAGCTGTTCTTTGAGCAACCACCTCGTTATATTACCTATATCATTAAAATGTATTATTATTATTTCAAGAAAGAAACATTGTAGCTTACTTTTATAGGTACTTTTTTTTTTCCCTTGGTGCTTTGGGCACCTCAGGGCAAGTCCTGTTTCATTCCATTACATTTAAGAGAAAGCAGATGTCTCCAAAACTGGGCAACTCACACCACAGCAGTTTACATGGATAAATAGCACCACAGGCCAGAAGAAAGCTATGTGAATTAAATTCTGGGGTGAGCTGTCCGTTCAACTTAACAACATTTAGGCATTTTAGCATTTGAAGATTTGAGAAAAACAAGAAACAGCCTTGAAATATCTTTTTAAAGGTATTTGCTTTTTATTCAGACCAAAGTCTGCAGGAAACTGGATTCTTAGTGTGACACTTCCTTTCCTTCATACAACTTGGGAAAGAGTTTTGTACTAGTTTGAAAGTAAACGTTAACATTTGCATAAAAGAAAAAATGTACCTGAGTCTACTGCCATCGATATGAATGAGAGTACAAGCAATAATACTGTCATGTATTTGATGTATGTGTCTCTCCTGTCAGAGTGTTTGTCGGGGTCAGTAAATGGCAACGCTGTCGTTTCAGCGAGCCAGCGTGCATGTTTGAGGTCAGAGCCTCGCCACTCTTCTTTATCACCTAATTTTGTACATACGTGCACAAAAACAAGAGACGCACTCGTCCCCACACACTTGTAACCTCGCACGCCGGTCTGCAGCCCTGCAACCTTAAGGTCAACCAAAACGGTATTTTACTGCTGAGCGTACTCGCCACCCCGAGCTCCTCGAAGGCACAGGTTTCCATACTGAAAATGCCAACTCAGTGACAGATGTCATGCAGCACACAGTCACCGACACATGCTCGCACATGTACGCGCAGCACTTCATCTATTTTCGAGACATGGAGGGCTACCAGGGGCTTGCTTTTAGAGAGCACTGAGGCATTTTATAGGACAGCACTTAGGCGAGGCCATTGTGCCACACAGGCGCACAGTGGCCGGAGCTCCCTCACGCCTGCGTACACTCCAATGGGTGACAATGGGAAGGGCGGATACATTCTTCCTAAGAAGAAGGAGAGAGAGAATGAAAGGAAAGGGGGGGAAAAGGAGGCAGAGAAGCGGAGGGATCGAGGCAGTTTCTTGTTCATCCGTCCATCAGTCGCGTCACCTCCCCTCTACCCCCTCCTCATCCTCACTTTGCCTAATCCTACTTCTTCTCTGCTATCTGGGGGGTTACGTCAAACACGCTCGCACACATGCATACACTACAAACATCAACAATGGCATGTACGGCCCTTGCAAGTCACCACACAGACCTCTTGATTTTTTTATTTATTTATTTTTAAGCAGAGATCCCTGAGGGGAATTTGCAGACTGCAACACACATATA
Organism: Maylandia zebra; assembly: GCF_041146795.1. NCBI lineage: Eukaryota > Metazoa > Chordata > Actinopteri > Cichliformes > Cichlidae > Maylandia > Maylandia zebra. The sequence goes on along the minus strand of NC_135183.1, from coordinate 36,600,633 downwards.
TGGATCTAAACACACACAGCAGCAGGTTCACACCCCTAGCGTGGGAGCGGGTTGAACGTCTTTATGTGATTTCCACCCTTTGTTGGTAATTAGTTAGTTGTATAAATTAACATGAAGTGCAGCAGGACTCTCGCAGCCATTGTTTGCCGCGATTATTCTTGTCGCACTGGGAAAAGGAAAGCAAGTGAAACCAAACCGAGGGGGGACGTTGAAAGAGATTTTTTTTTTTTCCTTTTTGCTTTTGTCAACTCGCTAAAAATGAAGGGATGAAGCAAGAAAAGGCGTGATTTTTCTCATTCGCCAATCAAAGCGCTCCAAATGTACGGACAGCATTTGCCGAAGAGAAGTTGACACCATGCTTGTGAGACTGCTGCTACCTTGAACCCTTTCCTAAGGAGATGTGGACTCGTGTTTTATGCTTCACCACCTATTCGGTGACCTGGTGGAAAAAGAAAAAAGCCCTCAGTAGTAAAAAATTCAAACATTCTTTGCTTAGAAAGATCTCCACATTAAAAAAAAAAAGAAGAAGAAAGAAACAACGACCTTTTGCTGAAATAAAACTCACTTTGAAGCAGGAAAAAGTGGACGCCTCATGTTGCTTATCCAAGAAAACCAAACCTTTTTATTTATCGTTCTCTCCACTTATCCGAGTCTCATTGTGCCAGTTAACTTTGCTGGGTTTGTTATAGAAAGGGGAAAAAATCATCATGGACATGGCTCACAATTCAAATCGAGTCAATTTGGCATTTCTTTTTCTTTTCCTTTTTTTCGTTCTTTCTTCTTTCTCCTTTTGTGGCATGAGAAACAGGCAACGTCATGGGGCGAACCTGAGGCCTATTGTGGGGCTGGCCATTGTTGGCTTGATGAAAGGCGCATTCAAGTCACTTTTCTCATTGAATTGTTTTGCGTCCGCTTTTCAGCGTTGCATTCTCTCTCCAGCGTTGCACGAGACAATCGCTGAGGATGAAACTCTTTTTCTGCCATTCTTCCGTGTCCAGATGAGCAATATTAAGTAGATGAATAGTGTGTGTGTGTTTGTGTTTTTGAGGGGAAAAGCAGTGCCCCAGCTTTTGTCCAATACATGAGCATAAAAGCGCTTACACAGAGGAGAGAGGGTCCTGTGGTTTTTCTTAAGGTGTGTGTGTGCGCCTGTGTGTATTATTGCCCCCCCGGCGTGGCATTAAGTTAAGGACAAAGGCTCGAGCTTCATGAATCAGCCGGGGCTTCCATAGCTTAGCTGCTGTGACCTAGTCACAGTTTGACTGTCCTAGAGTACAGTGTGTGTGTGTGTTTGTGGATATCTGATGATGAGTTGGGCAAGAGGTGTGCGTTTCTTCAAGGTGAGATTGTAATTGTGCATGTGTGCTACATGTTTGGGCTTCTGTGCGCGTGTATTTGTGTGAGTCTCCCATAAAGGCCTAACTCCCAAATATTAGACAGGCCCCAGTGTTTTGGCACTCACCCATTAATTTCCATTCAGCGTCATGTCCCATGACCAAATCAGCGGAATCCATGATTTATCTATTCAGCTTTCTCATAAACTCTCTTCATTTGCACACCAACTTGTTGTTTTTCTTCCTTTTTCTCTCATTTTCCTTTTGGTCTTTTCTCCCATTCCCATGGAGAGTCAGAGGAATGTTTTTATGCTGCAAAATGGCTGCAAGATTAATGAGTTTTGTGCAGAGTGCGCTGACTTTCATTTGTCCCTCAATTACTTTATCAAAAGGATATGAAATGCGGCAGAAAATCTCCAAACTTTTCACCGAGGCACTTAAGCAACAAGAACACTCTGAGAAACACTGTGGTGCAATTGCTGTTTGGAGTTCAACCAGTTTTTCAAAGGGGCCAAATAACTGTGCCCTCCAACATTTTTACTTTGTGAGAAAAATTGTCAAGTTAGCCAACAACTTCAACAATCTTCCATTAAGTAGTTTAGTGACATACCAGCAGTTACTTTGTGAGTAGGTGGATGTTGCATTTTGGAAAGAAATGCTCGAGTTTTTCTCTTTTTTTTTTCATCTTGACTCTTTGCCACAACAAAATATAAAAAGGTATCACTTAGCTGCAAGGTTTCCACAAACTTCTCTTAATGTGTACATTTTGTAGTGCGTGCACAGGAAGGCACTGAGCTGACTTTAAATAGGTGGAAATTGCTCACAAGTTATGCTTTTGAGAACTTGAGTAACATATATGCTGTAGTGTATGAGCTGCCTGTTTTATATTTTGTATTTCTCGGTTAATTACAGGTCTGTCATTTACTTACTGGGCACAACAATGTGCTTAATGTGCTCTGGTGCTGATAAAAACCTCATAATTCATAATTCATTGACTATATCATTGTGTTACACTAGTAACCTTTTGCATGTTCAGTTAATCTGTCTTATAAAGTTCCACCAAAACATAATTTTACTTGTAGTGTAATTGATATACAGCCTGAAGACCAGAAAGCTTTAAAATCAAAACTATAAAGGCCAATGTATAATTTTCTGTAGGATATAAAACATGTATTTTAAACAGAAGCGAGTATCCTCTGTGATTAGCTTATTAGCAGACTTTCTGTACTTTTTATTCCATACATTAACCAAATCTCTTGCTGTACATTGTGGTAACGTATACAGTATGTGTGTAAGGGACTGCACTCCGGTTTCCCCTGTATAATCCATGTAGGCTTGTTGCAAAGTAGCACAATCTGCTCAGTGCAATTTTACATCTCAGCTCTAACACAGATGTGAAAGCGTCAGAGCTGTAGTCCGCTCTCGCCCATGTCAGCAGCGTCCAGAGCAGGATTTAAAGCCTGACATGGATGTAAAGGGGCTTTAACAACCTGATTGGAGGCGTGGGATTGATGTCACCACATAGCTCTAGTTATATTCTCTGCACACACATACTTTCAAGTCTGCATACACATGCATGATAAATGCACCAAGCTGTTTGACCTGACCAAGGAGTCACAGCTTCCCATGATGCATCAGGGATAGCGAATGGCCACACGCCAGCTATCCACGTAGTCACCACCCACGAGCCAGCCCCACCGTTTCTGCTCCGTCCTATATCACAGATATTAAGGTGGTGTTCTTCAGCACGCAGAGAGTAACAAATCTGTCTTGTAGTGTGTCAGGAAGCCAGTCCTAGTCTGGTCCAGCAGCCAGTCAGTGTGTCAGTCTTTGAAACCACAAGGTCTTTATTAATTAACCCCGGGCTGGCTGCTCAAAGGGGTAAGGTCCTGCAGATGAAGTGGCAGCGTCTGTGTTGTCAGCCGCATAGGTCACGACCTGCCCCTTCAGCATGACCCCGGCCTTATTTGAGCCAGATGTTAAGGAGCAAGGGTCTGCGCTGCATTCTTTTCTTTCCCTGCTGCTTGGCCAGCAGAGCGGTCACCATCAGCGACTCGAGTCAGAGCTCTGATTTTCTTCTGGGTAGATCGCTGCTGTTCTCCTCTGTCTGCCACCCCACACCCCACCTTTTTCCCTCTCTCTGTCTCCCTGTGGGATCCATCCTTTCACCTCTCCCCCTCCCTTCCCTCTGTTTTTCCCCCTCCTTCCTTGTTTGGCCCATTGCCCCTTTCCGCTTCGCTCAAGGGAAAGAGTGCCGTGTGTGTATTGCCTGGCAGTATGCCCGCTCTCATCATTTTCTCCCCATCCCCTCCTTTGCTTTTTATGCCATCCTTCCTTCGTATCTCTCTCTTCTCTCACTCATTCCGTGCTTTTTACCCCTCTCCTATCTATGCCTAAATTCTTCTTCTCCGCCACACTCCCTTCATCTTTCTCCTTCCACCTCCCTTTGTCCCCATCACTCTTTCCACCTGCTTCTAATCACCAACCCTCCATCTCTTTCACTCCCTGCCTTCATTCATACTTCGCTCTGCGTCTTTCTCTCTTCCATCCTCCCTCTTCTCCCCCCCCCCTCATCCTTTCCTCGGCTGGGCTCAGGAGCAGTGAACAGGTGTTGTCTCCTTTTGATTTGGGTGCGTTCGGATTAATGCTGTCAGCTCAGCTGTTAAAACAACTGCCACCGCCAGATGCCAGTCAGTTTGGGGCTGGAGTTGTCACCTACACACAAACACACACACACACATATTCAAACATCCAAACATGCTCAGATGCAAGTGTGCTTGCACATGCACACGCGCACTCACACACACACACAAGCACTTGGCCTCTTGGCTCATTGTAATACTGACAGAGCAAATCAGCTGTTGTATGCCAGTCTTCTCTATAACCCAGGTGTGTGTTTCTGTAGCCTTTCCAAAACATCACAGACAGTCAGTATAAAAGAGTATATGACAAGATACTGCAGTGATCATTAATACACTGCCAGAGTTGCTAAAGACTCACTTAGACAGTCATCTTTTAAGGGTTTTTTTGTCTTTAACCATAGCAATACTCACACCGGTTCCAGTTAAGAAGAATACTTAATGTTCTGAGTGGGGCTCGAGGAATTTTCTAAACTCAAAGAATGACTTTACCAGCGTTTTCTTAAGTTGTGTTCGGGGCTGTAAACCATGGGAGCGGGCATTTAGCAGACAGGAAATATGACTCTTGTGAGTCCCTTAATTTAATAGAAGAAATCTTGGCGCACTAAATGACGATGCTAAAAGTCTTCCTGTTGTGGACAGTTACTTTGAAGTGAAGAGACACCACTTAACCATTTCGGGATCTTAAATTAAGCAGTTTGTCATTCAAAAGTTAGTTTTAATTAGATATTTGTCTAAAAATAATAATAAAAGACAAGTAGTACTAACCAACCTCTGATGGATCAGCTGAATTTCCTTGTTGGTGGATAATAGCAAAAGAAATGACATTTAGTGATGTCATTAGTGATGTTTAGCGCTGGAGCGCCCCCCGCGACCCTGAAAAAAAAGGATAAGCGGAAGCGAATGGATGGATGGATGGATGGAGCTGCCAATTTCTTTTGCCAAATCAGTTTTGCCCTCTCTGTAAATTTTCTGATTTTGTGAAACACGGTCAGTTTTCTCATTTTAAGTTTTTTTTAAAGGTTTCCTGCACAAAAGAGAATAGATAACTATAGAAACACAGCAAAAATACTGGCGTCAACCCAAATGTTCACAATCGGTACATTCAAGTAAAAGACATTTGATGAAGAACCATTTTCTGCCTGTCAGTTGCTTAAATTTAGAATGTGGTTCCTTGTTGTTAAAGTTTGTTAGTAAAATGATGATTTAAAATTATGATCAACTGTGAATATCAGCGATTAGTAACAGTGCTATTTATGGCTCCATCAGATGTGGGTAGAGACTGCAGACTCACTGGAGGTACACGTGTGTGTCTGTGTGTGTCATATGGTGGGTTGCTGGCCCTGTAGTGGTGATACTGGTGGTGATATATTCATATTTTATCTTTTTATCAGTTCAGTCTCATGATGGTGGCTTAAGAAGAGCCACACAGAGAGACGTTTTTAAGGTGGTGCTGGTTTATCTGGCACTCTTTCTCCCAAACTCAGATATTCTAATATTGAGCCCTATTTGTAGTGTACCCCCCACCTCCCAATCCCACGATAAGATTGTCAGTTTACGCTTGTTGCTGTTTTGTAACCCACCAACTGAACCATATTTTACCCCATTTTACTGCCGATCACGGCCTCGTCCATTTTGTTGGTGTGTTGAATTACACTAACAAAGTTATTTCCAAGGTTATTATACCCCACTGTAGTCTCCAGTTTCCAGCGAGCCAAACGTTGTTAGGACAATTAGTCCAATCAAGGAGTCATGGGTGTCTTGTGGGAGAAGGAGGAAAAGAGGGTCAACACAGACAGGAATGTTCAGGGAGAAAATAAGTACCACACAACATGTTGTGTTTATAAGGGTTTACAATAAATGTGATGTGATATTTATCAATAGAGTTCATGCACCCGACTTGACTCAGTTATCTTGTTCTGAAAAAGATATGAATGATAAGATTAAGCGCGGGTTGATTTAATTTAAAAAAAAGAACCACAATATGTTTTGATAAACATTGGTTTCTAGTTTATTTCCAAAGAAAAGCTGAAGCAGTGTCGTAGCAGATATTCCAATCAGATTTTGGCTTTGAGTAAATTGAATTTGAATTTTTTGACAGCTGTTTTAACCCACTTCAAACTTCAGCTGGTAGTGGGTAGACCTGTTACACTGTTATCTTCTATAGTATATTACTTGTATAGAGGTGAATGTTCATATTAAACAAGACCAAAGTTTCAAATAATAAGGTCAACATTTTGTACAAGTAATACCCGTGAGGCATAAGCTCGGGCTCCAGACTTCTCTAAACGCTTGGTTTCAGGCAGGTTTTTCTTCTGCTGGCTCTGTATGATTTAAGTGTGAGAGTGAATATGTCTGAAAGGGTCGTCAAGCACAGCTCACAACTTTAGAAAGGAGCCGTTTAAAGCAGCGGCAGAAGTTCACTTTTCAGTTCCCAAACACTTTGTCTTCCAGCTCCCAAAATGTTGACTTGGAAACTTGTATTTGGTGCTTTTTGTTAAAAATTGTAAGTCTAAAGACTGAGGGGAAGTACAGTAACCCTGATGACATCACTGTCACCTCCACAGGGTTGTTGTTTTACTTCACTGTTGTTACGTCATCCCTCGTTATAGTTTAATTATATCAAGTTGCTCAAATGTCAGCAGAGGCATTGGTTCAAATCCAGGCTAGCCAGACCTTTACTCCGGGTCTTTCTCCTGCTCTTTCCCCCTTTCTTTCTGTCTATCTCTGTCATTTGCTTCGTAAAATAAAGGCAAAGACACCCACAACTCTGTCATTTAATGCGCGAGTTTTACTCTTCCTATTTGCTAGCCACAGATGGCTAAGTGATCTAAACGTGACCTAACCATCAGTTGTTATCAACGAGGCATCTCATCAACCAAACTTATTTCTTCGCCTAACTGCGGCGTAATCTTGCCAGGAAAACTTGAGAATAGGAAAAGATTTACAAGGAGCGACGTTGACATGCCCGAGTAATTGGTGCACGGTGACCCATAAGGCTCCAACAGGTCAGACACACACACACGCAAACACACACATGCTAGTCAGCAGAACATTCCACTGCTGTTTGGACTGTTGTTGCCATTGGTCTAATGGTTCTCACATGTCTGTCGCCCTATCTTTGAGCTGCACACAGGACAATGTGGGCTATTCTTAAGACTTTACAACATGCTCTGTCTCAAGCCGTTCAGCGCACAGATGGAACAAACATTCACACATAGAGAAGAAAGACAAAAAAGAGACAGAGATGGATATCAAGACTCAAACAGACACATAAACAGAGGGAGAAGTGTGTGCGCATGTGTGCGCGTCTGTTTGCTCTTGTCAGCGGCGTCCGCGTTAACTGGAATAGGCGGATCCCGCCTCCGCTGTCCGGCAAAGCAAAGCCACTCTAAAGCCAAGCCAACTGTCAATCAAACAGCCAACACAGGGCCAAACTATGATAACATCAGAAATAACGGTCTTCACCCATCAGTCTCACACGCGCACACACACACAAGAGGTTAAAGTCACAGCTCAGCACTGTTTGAATAGGCTTTCAACATGCAAAACAGCATTAGTGTGTCAGCAGTGTCTTGCTGTTCTGTCTGTCTCTCTGTCATTGCTTTGACAGGCAGACGAAAAATGTCATGACTCGCAAGAGAAAACGCTGCTGCTGTGTGTCTGCGTGTGTGTTTATGCGTGCACGCGCACGGAAGCGCGCACTCTCAGTCTGTCTCTTGTGTAGTTAATGCGTGGGTCCATTCCCCTTCTATACTCGGCAGGCCCAATACACAATGTCTTCTTTTGTTGTCACGTTAAAGTGATGCAATAAAGCTGTGCAGTGACAAGACAAGGACGGCCCGGGGGCTGCTGCAGTGACAGAGACGTCGAGTGTGTGTGTGTGTGTGTGTGTGTGTGTGTGTGTGTGTGTGTGTGTGTGTGCGTGCGTGCATGGAGTGGAGACAAGAGCACTGAAGAGGGGTTATTGCCACGAGACAGATTGCAAGTGTCATTTTCCATTACAGCAGCCTGAGCCACTGTGTGTGACACACACACATGCACACACACGCACACAAGGTGCACATGCCTTGGCCCACTTTAACAGGATGCTTTTGACAGGGAGAGATGTGCATGCGTTAAGAGCACTGGCCCCTAGTATTTAACTCCATCCTTATAGAAACACATTTAATGATTTTTTTTCCCTTTTACTTTAGATGGCTTATCTGATTGGTTGAGCCACAGCTCATTGGTATGAATCTGATTTTTCCATGAAAGTAAAGACTTCAGGTAAATTGCATTTGAATTTGCAAGTAACTAATAGATGCTGAAAACCTAATTTTAGCGATTTACATAGTTTAGTTGAAAGATTACATCACAAGCCATATTTAAACCCTTGTTAAACAGGCTGAAAACATATTGGATCATTTAAAAAATCTAAAGGTAAAACAGAGATTTTCTTAGTTGTATTTCTTTATTTCTTTCTTTATTTTTAAAGTTCACAGTCACAAGATGCAGGGTTTTTTATGTGGCAACAGAGCAGCTTTTCAGAGGCTCCTCAGTGAATACATTGAGTTTTAAATACAGCATGACCCATTGTTGCATGTGAACTTCTATTATCTATTCAAAAGTCTCTCATGAGGCTCTGTTTGTTAACCAGGCAATTAGCAGGCAGTATTTGGTGGTTATCAGTACTTCAGTTGACACTTGGTCTCTTCAGCCTGTAAAGTATGAGGCAGTAAAATGAAAATGGGATCTGTGTTCAGTCCCATAGCTTGTCCCTAATAAGGTGTGGTGGCAGCGGCTATCAGGGGCTGAGCTGAATTAGTCCGCAGTGGATTCAAATGTCTAGATCCTATCAAACACCATTTAATGATAATGGAGGTCACAGAGGCAATTGGGAAAATGCTGTGTGTATGTCTGTGTGTGTGAAAGGAACGTTTCTCTGTCTCCCGCAAAAACACAGCATTAAGATAGCATCGCTAATTTCACCGGCTCGGCACAAAAACAACACGCAGAGGAGAGAAGAAAGGAGGGAAAAAAAATAATGCAACAACACACAAGCGAAATGAAACAACAAGGAAAAGTTTCTGTGCGACTTTCTCGAATGTCGCTCCAGATTTTGCCCTTCATCGTTCTTTCACAATGTCGCGCCCTCTCCGCTGCTATTTCTGACTGCCAGTGTGTGGATCTGGCTCGCTGAGATTTCATGCCAGTGTAAAAATTGGCTGAGGGTTTGGTTCAAATCAAATTGGACATAAGCACCCACAACACCATCTGTTAGGGAAAGGCAGTGGAGTGAAGGGCAGAACTCTGCATTCAGATAAATGGATTTTCAATTTATTAAATTGTTGACTGACACCCTTGTAAATGTTCGCTTTATGTGGCGCGGCCTATTCTTAGAACTTAATGGAAACATGTTGCCATACATCCATGCAATTCCTAATATTAGAATGCAAAAAAAAAAGTCCTGCTGCATCTGTTGTTTTGAGTTCAATCTTTTCTTTTTGCAGCACGAGAGAAAAAAAAATAAAAACGTGTCCTTTTTCTACAACTTAAGACTAAAATAAAGCGCCCCGCTCGGTTAGACTTCAGGTGTTTTGGCAAGTGATAACGTGTGTGACGGTTTGTATTAACAGGTGTGTCGCACCGAAACACAGCTGAGATTGTCACAGCACTTCAGGGGAGGGCCATATGTCCCCCCACCTTCCCCGTCGCTTCACCCAAAAACCTAACTTACATTAAAAGGTGAAAAACAACCTCGCAACTCTCTGAAGTTGATTTTGTTCAGCGTGAGTGCATGCCAGATACTTTGAGTCTGCGTGTGCTGGTGTCCTCCCTAGTCTAGTGGTCTGGGTGTTTATTAATAACTAAAGTTGGAGCAGCTTCTGAATGAAGAGTCACTGCGGACACTGAGGCCGACCAGGGACTGAATCTACACACACGCACACACATCCTCTGTCTGTTTCTTGCTGCGATCCTCTGCTTCAGTGGGAGAAACGGAGCACTGGGGGGGCGGGGGGGTTAGAAAGTAAGGAGGGAGGAGGATGAGGAGGAGGAGAGGGATTTTAGTGTTTACACAGAGGCCCGGCCACCGCGGCAACTGTTGCCAAGCGCCGTTCTCCCCAACAACAAGCCAGTAATTGGTACTTTTAGCAGCTAACCTTGCGGAGGTGGTGGTGCGAGGTGGGCTTGGACAAAAAGCTTTTTGATACATCTCCTCTCTGAAACATAGTGCCCCTGTTTCTGTTTCTTTTTCCTTTTTTCCCTTTTTTTTTTTATAAACAAGAGACTGCCCATAATCTTGGCACCATCCTCATTGCTTTGGAACGATTGGACTGTCTTTAGAAGGAATCGATGAAAATGTGTCCAGACACATGGCCCAGCTCAACCAGACATGAATTGATCATCAAAATATCAACATCATCATTTCGTAATGGAGCGTGTTGGCGCCGTCAGCGTGAGGGGGGAGTCGGGGGTAGACAGACTGTGCAAAGCAAGAGCTGCGGTATCGAGAGGGTGTAAATAAGTGAGTTGTATTCCAAATTCAAAAGTTTCTTTGAACACCTCCATAATGTAAAAGACTGTTAAAGTTGAAGCGTTTTACTGCTGCGAGACTGGGTTAGCTACAATTTTGTAAATAGTAACAACCAACCTTTTTGCTTTTTTGGAGTAAGTATAGATATACCGGAATAAATCTGTTTTAGGTGAAGCATTAAGTCAGGTAATTACAGCTTGAAGCTATCTGGAATCAAACGTCGTTCTTAATTACGAATCCATGTGTAGGTGTGTTTGACTCCATCCTCAAACTGGTGCTTATAAGTCTTTTTCGTACAGTACACCACCCCCCAGATACAAGGTGAAAGTTTGATTAGTGCTTTTATGTAGCTCGGAATAATCAGATTTGTTTTATAGCTGACTCGAATGTCTAGATGCATTAAGAAATTTCATCAGTTGTTGTATCGTGAGACAATTCTGATTAAAGGCTATAAATCCAAAATGACGAGCAGGTCAAATCAGTTATGTTTCTGTGATTTTGACTTTGATTCATTTAGGGTAACCTTGTTAAGGTGTTTGCATGACTGTTGCACAGAGTTACCTTAATCTAGTTATAGTCTAATCTTTAGATCACATGTAGACATGCGTATTCTGTCTCTGTGATGACCACCAGCTAATGTGCGTGTGTGCTTTTTTGCTTTCTTAACTGCAGAAGTCACCACACGTTTTAGTGCCCCACTCGCTGCCTCTCTGTTGCTTCTTCCTGCCATCTCAATACTTCTGTGTTCAGGGTGGCAGTCTTAGACAAACTGCACCAGTGCTTGTATAATTGCTTATTCAAAGCTGACCCCTGCTCAGTTGGGGAGGAGGAGAATGAAGGAGGAAGGGGTTAGAGGGGGGAGGAGTAGATGGAGTCTCCTCATGGCTGCCAAGGCCCAAGTCAATGTGGAGCCTGTTTTGCGGGATATAAGCGCCGGCCACGGGTCCCAAGCCAGGGCCCTTTCCTGTGGGCCCTCCTCCTCCTCCTTGTCTTCGTTCTCCTCCTTCATCCTCCACCCTCCTCTGAGCCCGGCTGGGCCTGGCGCTGGCACAGAGGCCCCTTTGTTGTGCACCCGAGGACCCGGGCTCTCTGTCTCTCATACTCTCTCTTTTCCTCCCCTCTCTGCCTCTCTCTCTTTTTCTTTCTTTCTCTTTCCACACACACCACTCCGCCTCCTCCTCCTCCTCACCACCACCCCCCTTTCTTTTCCTTTAAAGGTCTCCAGTCTTCACAAATATGAGATAATAGGAAAAATAGAGCTGGCTGCTTCTGGTGACTCAGGGCAAAACGTCTGAGTGAAAAATAGAAAGTGAGAGAGGGAGAGAGAGAGAGATGGCATTGTTCGTAAGGTTGGTCCGAGCAAGCTGGACTGAGGTTGAGTCTCCTCCCCTCGCTCTCTCTCTCTCTCCTCTCTCCAGCAGCTCCCGAACCAAAAGCTTACTGTGGATCCAAAAGCCGGACGGGGGTTTGCTGCAACACACACACACGCACAGACACACACACACACTGTTTCTCTCTCCGTCTCTCGGCAGGTGGACGGGGTTGTTTTGGCTCGGCTGCAGGGCAGCAGCTTGACTCCGTTTGAGCCAATGAGCCAAAATAATAGCCGACGATTCCAGAGTTATTGTCAGCGCTTTCCCCCCTCTGCTTTTCCCAGAATCCTTCTCAGCTGTGCGGGATCCGAATCAGAACGTCGCCCTCGGATGAATTCATTCGCTTACGCATGAAAATACAACAGTGGGATCACCAGTTGTTTGTACTGTACGCTCCAAACCATACAGACAAAACAAGGAAAGATGATTTTTGAAACTGCCTAATCCACTCTGATTGATTCAAGCGCCAAAATGTTGCAGGCAAAAAAATATAAATTGAAGGAAATGCGCAGAAAAACATCTAGAATGACGTGTGTTGGTATTTTACTCAGTGCAGACATCATACAGTTTAAACAAGGAGCTGAAGAATTTTCAGAATATGTATGTGTGATATTTTCAACATTATTTACATCCTTAAAGCAACTTAAGAAGCGAATAATGGAGAGAACTGCAGTTTAAATACTCAACACTTCCTCTTGCCTAATTTTTCTTTTAACACAATAAACTCCCCTCACACCTTATTTTTTTCTCACGGGGTATCCTCCCTCACCCTCATCTCACACCACCCAATCCTGAAAATATGCGACCCACACCCGTGCGTGGGCACCAGACTCCACCCGCTTACCTCACACAACACCAACATACGCAGACACATACTCGCATACACACTCAGCATCCCATACGTCAGAGAAACAGGGAGTAGTGTCTCGTATTTTCATGGAAAGTGTTGTGCTGTCCTCCTTTATTATGTGATTTTTGGCCCGTAATTAGCACTAGTAGATTCTTGCTATGTTTCCATTCAGCTATCAAGCAGATTTTATTTAAAAAAAAAAAAAGACTTCTTAAAACATTATGGAACATGAAGAGTGAATTAAGTGCATTTCCATATGCTGAGCTGAAGGAAATAAATCCTTGAATCTGAACGAGGTGGAAAGAGTCTTTCAAGAACCGATTTGTATTGGACAAGTTGTTTTTGTTGTTGTGGAACATCAGCCGTGGACGTATTTATATATATATTTTTAGAAGGAAGACAAAAACAAGCGATTTGCTTCTAATGAACTAGTGAACAAGAAGATAATGCATAGACAGGTCACAGTTTCAGGCTTTCTAAACCAAACGGCAACCTCTGGGGCTTAAAAACGAAGTTTGGGGCTGCAGTTCCTTTAGTGACCACTAGGATGGCTCCAAAAGCACGTTAATCCCCACAGTCTCCCATGGTTAAAAGCCTTTCACTTAAAGTTTAAGTATAAATGGCACAGTCGGTCATTTTTTTTAGGTTATTTAATAAAGATTTATTGATTAGTATACGATGTGTATATCTCTGAAAGCAATCTTATAACTTATTAAAAATACATAGGAGTGTGTGTCATTTTGAGGAAGGTGCCATGTTGCCCCGCCATTTTGAACACACAGTGGACAACAAAATACCACCTCATATGGCCTCATATGTAGTACACCAAAGGTGAAAAGAAGTTAACCCGTATTCATGTCTGCACCTTCAAACTCAAGATATGAAGGATCATACCTATGTTTGATCAGCTTTTCAATTCAATTCAATTTTATTTATACAGCGCCAAATCACAACAACAGTCACCTCAAGGTGCTTTATATTGTAAGGTAGACCCTACAATAATACATACAGAGAAAACCCCAACAATCATATGACCCCCTATGAGCAAGAACTTCGGCGACAGTGGGAAGGAAAAACTCCCTTTTAACAGGAAGAAACCTCCGGCAGAACCAGGCTCAGGGAGGGGCGGGGCCATCTGCTGCGACCGGTTGGGGTGAGAGAAGGAAAACAGGATAAAAGCTGAAAAGGGGTCCTCTTCACTGAAGAAGGGAAAATGTGAAGGAAAGAGACAACACAGCTTGCTCCTCACCTCAAGCCTCAACTCCTGAACTGGATTGAGGACTGACAATGGACCAGCTAAACGACAACAGTTGATTATAAGCTAACATTATATCTCATATTATATAACATTATATATATATATAGCTAATGTCGAGTGCTCTAAAAATGACACTTTACTTCTTATAAACAGTTTCATTCAATTCGCACATCGTATGAGACTTTATTTAAAAAGCGTCAGAGTCTAACTATGTTTTCTCCACTTCAAAGAAAGTTTCTCTAACAGTAGCAAACAGTCGAACAACAGCTAACCAATGCAGACAAATGTTGTCTGTTGCTGTCTGTCAGGTGTCACCACCACTAATTTGAGTCACTGAATTGATCTTCTCAGCTGTCTCTGTGATGTTTGTGGTTTTTGGAGAATTTTAATGGAATTACGCAGTAAATAACACAGCCTGCTGTGTGGTACAGAACATCATTGCATTACATTCATACAGTTTATAGAGGTAGCTGGATAGTCTAAGCCAATAACTTGGCACGCCACCCTCTCATCCAAATATGGTTACTTCTGATACCAAAACAGCACCCAAATATTGTGGCTTCAAAATGCAAAGCCCAGAAAGCAATGAGTGATGTCAAAGAGTCCATGTCCATCTTTATTTTACAGTCTGTGGTTCAAACAGATCATTTTAACTGATTCGCACATGTATGTGTGGGTTCTTGACCTCTATTTCTGTGTGCGTGTATTTTTGCAATTTGTCATGGGTGACAGTGGAAGTTCATTTCTCTTAGTGTTCGCCACATCAATCAACATCCCACTAAAAGATACAGCACGCCATCCCCTCTTTCCTTCTCATCCCCTCTTTTCTCTCCCTCTCAGCTCCTCCTGCCCATTTCCTCCCATTTTGCCATCCGCCGCACAATGAAAGAGCCTCTTGGCTTTTATTAATAGTTAAAGTGGCCCCAGCCTGTCACTGGGGACAATGGCTGCAGCCCTGTTAATAAATAAAAATAATAACTAGGAGATGGAGACAGAGAGGGAGTGCAATGGAAAGAGAACAGGCGACACTGCCATTTGTTGTTCCCTCTCACTTGTCAAAGCTCTTTGGCTTAAAAGCCTCTGTCATTGTTGAGGGAGAGGGGGTTGGGGGGGGAGGAGGGGAGTGAGAGACAGAGAAAAATAAGGAGAGAGAGAAAGAGGCAGTGCCAGGGGCTAATAGCACCTGTTGGGGTGATGGTGAGACAGCTGTCGTGGAGGGTGGGGGGGGGGGACACAGGAGCACACTCTTTCTTCTACTCTTTCTATGCATGTTTTTGCAAAAGACTCTCTATCGACTCGTGCTCCTCCTCTTCGCCCTACCTTCATCCTGCTGTGAACCGATTCCCTGAAGGCTACAGTGGCTTCTGAGTGAAAGCACTAGGGCTGCTGTCTTACTGGTTAAGTGGCAGCGTTGAAGACTCAAGGACAGAACAGGGCAAGGACAGTGGGAAGACGAAAAGGAAAAAGTGAGAAGTGGACTTGGCTCGAAGTTCAGCGTTGATCCCGAGGTGTGTGTTTTTTGCAAATGTGTGCTCACTGTAATCAGCAGGGCATGGATGTTGTCGTCTCCACGCCAGAGGAAAGGACCTGATTCAGGCCTTGAGGGAAGCAGAAATTAATGTGCTCTATTTTTTGAGTGTGTGTCATTATGTGAGGGGGGCTTGCGTGCAGGTTTGCAGGTGATCGGGTGTCGTTTAAATCCTTTAAATCTCCAGGTGGTTTGTCAACACTCCACTGTGGACAGAAAGGGAAATAGACGGATGAGAAGGAAAGAAAGAAGTTTAGGCAAAGTGCTGCTTTTTTGTGTACTCTGATTTGTTGTTGAGTGTGGAAGATATGTGTACATTCGTGTCTCTTTTAGAGGAAAAGATGCACTAAGCTGTTCAACTCAACACACCGGACATCCCCCCCCTCTCCTCTGTGGAAAACCTGAGTGTTTGTGCATCAGTATGCATGTGTATGGGTTTATGCATGCAGGCTGTCTCACACCAGCGAGATTAAGACTTTTCTTAAATCAGTCTTGTCATTATAGGGGAAGGAAAATAATCTGGGGACAAACAAACTTTTTTCCTGCTGTCAGCGTTTGCAAGTGTGTATACATCTATGTGTGGAGCCACATATACTGTATGAGCACATTCAAGTGTGTGTGTGTTTGCATTGGCTGATAGGGTTAATCTCCGTACTCAAAGTGTAAAACCTCTCTCCTTAGGAAGGCCTCCCATCCCAAGTGCAGATGGCTCCCAGTAAATAAAGTACTCTCTCTTTCTTTCTCCCTCTTTTGTCTGATCACTCCTCTCTCCTTCTCGTTCACGTCAATCACAGCCAACATTGTGACTACTCGAGGTTCATGGCCATATATCTGTGTACGCGTTTGTTTTTTTCCGGTGCTTATATGTGCACACATCTTAGGATTGGATCTTTCCAAGTATACACTCACCCGTGTGACATTTCCATTCCCCTCACTGTATGTGTACTTGTGTGCACAACTGTTACCATAGTTTGATTGTAATTAGTGAGTCTGCGAGTGTGTGTTTAGGTAGTGGTTTGTGCGCGTGTGTGTATGTGCGTGCGCCTGTAAGCGTCTGTGTGGAGTGTGTGTTGAAAACAAAGCACTAGCTGATAATGTGTCCATTGTGGCGGGTGCATTAAGGCCCTCTTTGTCTCAGGGCCCACAGGGCTAATGATTCTCTAGCAGCAGGTGAGAGGGGAAAAAAGCCTCTCTTTTTTCGTCTCTCTCTCTCTCCCCCCATCTCCTCCACTTGTCTCTCTCTTTATCTTGCGTTGCGCTCCCTCGCTCTCTCCCTTTTTCGCTCACTTGTTTTTGTTTTTCAGATTTCCTCTCTTTCGATTATCAGCTCCTCTCTTTCCGCCTTTCTCTCCCTCTCTCTCCTGCTGATGCGGCCATTAGGCTGAGCCGCTGCTGCCTTTATTACAGCAAATGGACTTTAAATGAGCTTTATTGTCATGTTGGCCAGCCATCTGAATCCCTCTCTCTCTCCCTCTCCCCTGCCCCCCCGCCCCTCATCCTCCCCTAAACAGAGGCCCCCAGCATTGAGAGGCTGTTGTCAAAGGACTGGAAGGATAAACTTTTGGCCATGGGCTCAGGGCACGTCGGAGAAATTAAAGGTACGGTAAAACTAAATTATGCCAGAACTTAAAGACTTTAACCCTGTGAACTTGATTGAGGCACTGACGATGTCCATTGCGGGAGTAAAACATCTAGAGTTAGATTAAATATATGAGGCAGAAAGGCCTAAAGCGTGGTAGGTATGACATCTAGTGATGGGGCCATATTGTAAAGATGACAGCTCAGGTTAAAGTTGACCTGAAATTAACTAATATGAACTGAATTCAGATGAAGTGATCCTAAATGAACTTGATCTGTCCTGAACTAAACCAGGACACCTGCTTCATCTTGTGCGTATGACCAGCGCGTCAAAAAAAAAAATAAGTTAATGGCGTCTCTGCTAGTCTCGCAGCTCG
Organism: Maylandia zebra; assembly: GCF_041146795.1. Taxonomy (NCBI): domain Eukaryota; kingdom Metazoa; phylum Chordata; class Actinopteri; order Cichliformes; family Cichlidae; genus Maylandia; species Maylandia zebra. Next base: position 36,583,179 of record NC_135183.1, on the reverse strand, counting down.
CTGTTAATTCACTGCTAATCGACCATTTTATCCACAACAACCCTCTTTAACACCCAAGAGCGACACAGGCGGAGTAGGACAGAGGGCAGCAGGGGATACAAAAAGGGAACAAGTGGAGCTGTGCTGTGAATATGCAGGAGCAAGAATCAACGAGAACGAAAGCGAGAGAGGGGAAAAGATATAAGAGAGGCAGAAGAGACTGTGGCCATTATTCCCTGTAACTCCAGGGCAAAGCCGTCGTTCTCCTCCAGTAATTGAGCTTCATTAGGAAGCAAAGCAATATGTAATCAAAGAGCCTCGCGGAGCAGCGTGGCCATCGAGAGCAGGGCTCCATTGATCAAACCTCCTTTTCCCAGCTCCCTGCCGCGCTGACATTTCTGTGTAGGGGCGTCCCGCTTGGCGCACCACACACCAACAGCTGGGGAGCAATGTGTGTGCATGCAGCGGAAGCACACATATGCACGTTTGTGTCTGTTAAGCCGGTGCGTGTTTTACATAAGAATCTGTGAGAAAAGGTAGAGCTGCGGAGATACTAAAGTGTTTGCTTTAATAGCGTCAGTGTGTAGGTGAGCGCACACATTGCTCTCACACTGTCAGCGCATCTCTTGATTTTTTTTTTTTTTTTTTTTTTGCCCCCATCGAATTCCATTGAAGAGCATTTTGTGGGGAACAAAGTGAGCCACTGCCTCCTGCTCCGTTGGCTTTATTGAGAAGAAACATTGGTAAAAAGGCCCCATGCGGTTCACATAGCGATACACATACACACAATTATGGAACTCATAGTCCTGGAATAAATCTCCCCACGGTGTTATGCTATTAACGTCGCTCCCCCACACTAAAAAGTGACAGCACAGATGAGAACAATTGCTTGAAATCTGGATAACATTTTTATTCATCATTACATTTATATGAGGGGAAATGCTTAAACCCCATACAAGAGACTTTTAAAGCTGCACCAATCTCTTTTTTTTTGGGGGGGGGATAATCTTTTTACAGCTGTTTGCTTTTTCTTTTTTACTTCTGCTTGAAATCTCTGCTAAATATTTATCTCTACACTGCATTCCTTTTTACAATAAAGTTGTGTGAAAAGACACTGTAAAGTCTAGTTCCAAAGTTCCAAAGTGTGAAATGATCGCTTTGCTTAGCTGCTCAAAAGAAAGGAAGAGAAAAGCAACAAAAAGAAAATAAACTGGTGCCATTTATAGTCTTAAATAGTAGCTTTGTACTTGAAGCCATTTTTCTGTGATTGGCTGACCCTCGCAAACACCAGGTAGTTTAGGCTTCTGGACTCTGAGATTAGATACCCGAGGTATCCTCTTCCTTTGGCTGAAGAATAGAAACACTGCCTGAAACACAGCTTCTGGAGGAGGGCTAAACCTAAGCTTTTGGCTCATAAAGATTACTTATTCACTGACCTTGTTATCTTTATTGTCTTTACTCTGGTTTAATATGACCATCTAGGTACTTTAGGTTCATTCTGTACACCACCCATACAGAATGAGACAAAACCAGGTTTAAAGTCATTACGACAATTAAAAGGAACAGCTAATATTGTGTGGGGAGAGGATGCTGGCTGAGAGAGAGCAAGAGAGTTGGAGGAGTTTCACTTGGTTCCACTGACCGGTCAGGAGAAGGTAATTGTTGACTGGTCTTCCTAAAACAAATTAGGCAAACAGGATCAGGCAGGTACACACACAGCTAGCAGGAGCAACAGTGGTATTCCTAATAATGTACTTACTATGTGCATTTTAAACTCCTCATTTATCTTTAAATAAACAATAAATGCAATAGAAAGGTCTGACTATAAGTAACTTTATTAGGATAACCAATTCTTCTGGTTTTTATTACTACAAACTACCACAAAACACCCACCATGTTAAGTACCTTAATTTCTCACCTTAGTATTGACTTGATGATATCAACTAATTTGATTATTCAGAGAAATTAAGTTCTTGTGTCCAAGTAAATATACTTCTTTGCATATGTTCTGCATTCTCTTATTCTACTTCACATCTATAATCCATTTCCTCCTCTTCTTTCTCCCTCCCTCCCTGGCCATCTCATCCCCACTCCTCCTTACTTACCCAGGGGGAGTTATCAGTGCAGCCGGGGTCATTAATTAGCACCGAACACAGTGACAAGTATTACATTGTTACAAATTGGTTAATTACCCTGCGCACGAGTGTGTGCGTGTGTGAGAGAGAGCGAAAAGGGAGAGAGTTGGTGTCGATTCGGGGAGTTTGTAGGTAAGCTCAGGCCGCGGCAATCAGCCTAAGGAGAAATGTGTGTAAACCAATGGAGGAAACCAGTTATCGATCCACCTGCCTGCCTCGCAGCAGCTGAAGAAACAAGGCAACGCGAGCTGATTTATGGGGTGACCACAGAAATTCTCAAAGTGTGAATGGGAAGAAATGAGAAGCAAAAGACGGGGGCGCCTCATGTCGGCGTTGGAGATTTTCGACATCTCGTCTCAGTTACTGAGCGTGTCGTTTTCCCCGGCCTTAGAGGGGAGCTGGAAACAGCTTGCAGAAAAAGAACGAGGACCGTCTTCCAGGCTCCTGGTTCGAGGAATGTCCGTTCACATCGGCGCGCACGCGCTCACTGTTTGGAACCAATTTTCTATATGTGTGGGTGTGTGTGCAGAGGGAGGCTAACCCTAACAAGAAAGCCCTACAATAAAAAGCCTCCTTTGATCCATCCTTTCACCTTTGCAACCCCCCTCTTAGCCTCTTTTTTTCTTTTTCTTTTTTCTCCCCTTCCTTCACACCCCTTCACCCCTCCGTTTGAACATGCCAACGTTTGTAACACAAGGCTCTTTCTTGTCTTGGTCAGCTTTGGCTACACACACACACACACATATACATTCTGGCTCTACAAAGGTGAGTCTGTGAGTTAGGACAGCGGCGTGTTTATTTTTCCAGCGGCCAGTGCTCCCGACAGTTGCCTTTATTGTTCATTGTTGGCGGATGGATGGAGCGCGGGGGGAAGTGAGGGAGAAGGGGGGGAAAGGGGGTGTCGGTGGGTGCAGTGGGGGTGGCGGTGGGTGAGGCGGCAGCTACCAACAGGGGAAGACAAATGGATGGCTCTCACCTTCCCGAGCGGTCAAAGGCCAGGTCAGCAGACATGGCCTACGTCCCCCCCCCCCGACACAGATCTCGTCTTCTGGCTCCCCTCTTTCATCCCCTGCTGTGCTTCTCTTTCTTTTCTCCCGTTTCCTTCTCTTCCTTCTCTTTCTCCCTCTTTTCTTGTCCTCATCTGGTTTGACTGGTGCAGGAATGTGGCCCTGTTAAAGGTAGCAGCTGAAGAACAATGGGGGATTGTGCTGTTCCCCACACACACACACACACACACACACACACACACACACACACACACACACACACACACACACACACACACACACACAACAAAGGCATGTAGGCAAACATCAATATATATGACCAGACATGGGCGCACACACATACTGATTTTGCCTCCGTGTGCCTCTCTCTAACTACATCCTGTTGAATGATTTAGGCCTTGTGTGGAAGCGCGCGCATGTGTGTGTATGTGTGTTTGTAATGGAGCTGGTATGTCAGGATCTAAGGAGTCAAAGGTCAGGCCATGCTAAATGTGAGCAGGAGGTTGGCTGACTGCAGGGTAAACACAGACCAGACACACTCTCCTTCTCTCTCTTTTCCTTCTCTTTTTCTCACAAGCACACTCATAGGAAAAAAAATACAACTCAATACTGCTACGGAGCACTTCCAAATTTATCCATATTTCAGCACCAATCGGATAAATATTGATTGTACTTTAAGTTTTAGTGAAGAATGTCAATTTGCAAACCTGGCTGAAGATTCGTTTTGTTTGGTAAACGTACGATTCTGGCTCAGACATTACATTTGCTTTGCCTCTTCTTCCCACCACATTTTGCCTGTTTACAAATACTTCCTCAGCCATCTTTATTTTCTTTATTTCAATACGGCAATAAAAGCGGTGATGGATGTGGCTTGATTAATCACTGCTGGCCTTCTGTGCCCAGGAGAATGAGTCAACATCTGGTTTTACAACCCTGGTGCACACAAACAGCACTTTACCCATCTTCCTTTGACATGCCCCCTTCTACCATTCAAAGCCCCTAACCAGTCATATATTAAGTCAGCTAACAAGTCATGGATAGCTTTGCTCTGTTTTTTCTTTTTGGTTTCTCTGACCCTGACTTCAACCCCAATGATTCATGCCATCCTTTGTATAGCCATTTTAATTTACAAAAACTGAAAAAAAAAAACAGTAAACTACAGGGTTAATTTTAATATTTGAGGTGCTCGGACTCATCCAGCTGTAACCAGCCTGTTTTTAATTTAACAAAGGAAATATCAAGTCTAAAAACTGGAAGTGGAATTTCAAAAAGCACGGGGTAACCTTAGCAGAGTACTGCTTATTTCATATCACCTTTGACCTCTGTTGCCCCCCCTTCTTCACTCTTGCCCTTTAGGTACCCCAGACAGCCTGGCGGAGAAAGAGCGCCAACTCATGGGCATGATTGGCCAGTTGAGCAGCCTGAGGGAGCAGCTCTTGGCGGCCCATGAGGAGCAGAAGAAGCTGGCCGCCTCACAGATGGAGAAGCAGAGGCAGCAGATGGAGCTCGCCAAGCAGCAGCAGGATCAGGTATAGGAGCACGGTGCATGTGAAGGGCCTCATTTGGAAATGGCGTTTACTCCATGCCTATGCTGCAAAAAGAAAAAAAAATGTCCATACTAACAAGCCATTCAGTCTCCATTACTTGGTATATGGAGCACATTGTTTGATTGATCGCATTGCAAAATGTAAACTTCAAAGGTCAGTACTGTTTAAAATGCATCTTATAGGTCTACAACAGAAGGTGGATTTGAAAAGCAACAAATCACAGGATTTTCTGTCCCCTGCACGCTCTTTCTTCCACACACACACACACACACATCTCATGCAGCGCTCAAGCAGCCAGAGACATGCGCCTTTGGCAGCTTAAACACAAGGACATTACACAGGAATCAGCTGAGGGTATGTAGTGTTGGAGCGGATGTAGAAGAGACATGCACACACTCCCAGCTCCCAGGCGAGAGTCTGCCAGGTATTTGCATAGAGAAGGGTTTCCCTTTTTTTGCCATGCTTTTTTGCTCCTGGAAGGCTTGGTTTTACAAAGAGAAGGATGGGCCCACACACACACACACACACACACACACACACACACACACACACACACACACACACACACAGAAATACAGCTGTAAGGACAAATCACCTGTGACAAACACAATGCATTACAGTGCTCCTGGCTTCATCCTGCACCAGCACACAGTGCATGACTCTGACATTATGAAGACTGTACTCTATGTGAATTCTTGTGTTTCTCCATTTCTTTTTAGGAGTTGCTGGAGTTTCAGCTCAAAAGTTACTTATGTTTTCGCTGTAGCTGTTGTGTTTCATTGAAAGCATTGTTTTGAATGCAAAACAAAAGTTAAAGGTAAAGAAAGTGAAAAATTACCTTTCAAGAACAAAAGTATTTGTATTTTTGTCTGTTTTCTAGGATTGTAGAAGCCAAATTTCACATAATTGTGTAATTCTTTCTAAGTTAAATAAAAGACGCAGTCACATAAGTGAAAATAAGCAGCTTTAAATTATCATATGAGGCTAACTGTTAAAAATTGTGTGCTCATTATTTTCAGCTAACATCAGTATATCAAAAGCAGTCAGTTGTCAGCATGTCAGTAAGTGGGTCGGTGTTGAGTCCATATGAAATGAGCTTTTTAATATTTCATACCAGGGCACTGACCCTCTGTCGTGCAACTGGGGCATCAGAGACCTGCAGATGTGTCGCATCTCCCACAGGCTCTGCACACACGAACGCACACGCATGCACTTTGTATGCAGTTCTAAAAGCGCATGGTGTGCTCTGTCCACAGATTGCCCGGCAACAGCAGCAGCTTCTACAGCAGCAACACAAAATCAACCTCCTGCAGCAACAAATCCAGGTGAGGCCAGCTTGTGTCTGCATGGCCATCCATATGATGTGCGCGCATGTTTGTGTATGTGCCCTTTGTGTGTTGGGTTTGTGTGAGCGTGCGAGTATGTCTGCGCGCGTGTCGGCATCACCCACAATAGCAATTTTGTGATTGTGATTGTTGCAGCTTTTCTATGCTCAGCCATCAGCATTTGGGGCCTGAATCAACGTTGACTTATAATGGTGACCCCTCCTCCTCTAACATACACTCATACAAAACCTGTGTAATCACTTAAAAATAGGTCGGTCTGCTTGGAAAAATCAAAAGTACTCTGTTGGCAGTATGTGCGGTTTAAGTGATTATTACATAAATCCAACTTGCTTGTCACACTGTCGGTGAAGTCCACTTTTCTGATGTTTATTCCATTGTGTCTGAGAGTGACTGTTAAAGGAATACAGCACCAGCTAATCAACCTAGATAATGGTAGCAAGTGTGAAAGAGAGACTCAGACAAGTAAAACCTTATTTTCTGATTATTTCAAGGCTGTTACGTTCTAAAGTACAAATAAACACACCCACCTCGGCACAGCTCTGCAGGAAAGTTCCACATTGTTGATTTTTGTACGACTGCAAACCCATAGAAACTATACTGTCCAATATGGCATCCTTGCTCTTTTTGTGCGTAGCTAAGCCCCTACCTGATTAACCTGGTTGCTACGACTCACACTTTTTTCCCCTTTTGAACAGAGGTTGATGCCAGAAACACTCTTAACACTGCAAAATAATAATAATAAAATAAGAATCCTCACACTCTCATACTGCAGGCCAAGTAGTACCCTGTGTTTAAAAAATAAATAAATAAACGTTTCAGTTGTAGATGTGATTAATATTGCGTGATATTTTTGAGTTGGGTGGTTGTTGTATGAGATACTTGTTTATGTTCTCGCTTCAAAGGAGATTTGTAAGGGACTTTCATCACCACCGAATCCTATGAAATGCAAAATCAATAGGCCTTTATTTAGTAATGGCCAAATCTTATCATGTGGTGTATAAAAGTGAATGTTAAATAGCCAGTAAAGTCAAATAAAACTGCAAAGTAATTCAAATTAAAAGTCCCTTTTGAATGTGAGCCTGGTCCTCGGCTTGAGAAAATGGGTGGGTTTATATATGTAACACTTAAAAATGGAAGTATTGTACTTTTGGGTCCATACACTGGAGCCTCTATTTTGGTCCAGGTGGCTTGGAACGAATAGCCCAGCCCTTTGTAAAGGCAGATGACACTGAATTTTAAGCTGAGAAAGCTGGGCTTTGTATCATAAAGAGACACCCTGTCCAAGAAAGCGCACACACACACACACACACACATACACACACACACTCCCTTTCCCCTGAGAGTTTAGCCATACACGGTTTGTGTGATAAGAAACCTTGTGATAGCATGTGTGTAGGACGTGTGTCTGTGTGTGTCCACGATACTGTGTAAAGCAGCTGTGTTTATTTGCTTTATGCGAATTAAATTCTTAATTGTCCGCGTTTTGTCTCTCTGACAAAAAAAGCGAGCACATGTTTGCGTCTGAGGAGTTCTCTGTGCCTTCTCCATGCGTTCGTTTCTTAACCCATGCGCTTGTGTGTGTGTGCGCGCGCACTACAGCTGTGTGTGTGAAGCCATAAACACGTCCGCTCATGATTCACTCCCTCACGACCCCGCCGAGACAAAGCTCTCTTTTCCCATGACTTTGCAACCTTTTCCCAAACAAGCGTCTCTCCATTGAACGGGCCCAACAATAGTTTCTCACAAGCAGGGGCAGCTGTAGGCAGCCTCGTTAAGAGAGACACACAATCAACAGGCGCTCATCACAGCAGCTCAAAACACTTAGACATCCACATATATGTTGCACACAACAAAGTATGCGAATACACGGACAAACATCCAAAATATACGCCTTCCCTTGCCCGTTCACACATATCACAAGCGGTCGTGGAGAGTGCTGCACACTCGCTCGATGATCAAACACACACTCGTCATCAAAGACTTGGTTGAGAAATACACTGCTTAATCATTCATGAAGAGATTGTCCACACAATCCCACAATACAATGGCCTGCCAGAGAGAGGGCACCAGGTTCAGTGTGTTCTGGTGTGTATGTACGTGTATGTGTGTTTTGTGTCTGTATGATAAGCCCCTTGTGATTGCATTTCCCCCTAACAAGGCTGAGTTCAGCTGTCCCTTCGAGTGTGTGTGTGTGTGTGTGTGTGTGTGTTTGTGTTTGTGTGTCTCCGTCCTTGGCTTTGTTAGACTTGAACCCCCAAAGGCCTGTGAAGAATGCTTTCAACCGTCCACTTGGAAGAGGTGATGAAATGAAACGAATAATCAAGCTCATGAAAAAGAGAGGAGAGTGACACACATCCTTCATGAAAAGAGGACAAATTATTTATTGTCCTTGTGTCTGCTTTCTTTTCTCTTTTTTTCCCTCTCAGGCTAGCGATATGCGTGTTAGCTTTCGCTATTTAGGCCAGCAGCACTCGCCGAATGCGGTGTAAGAAAGTTCATTTGCACAGACGGGCATAACAGCAGCAGAGGCTAATGGCATACAGTAGGAGCAGCACACGCACATGTGCACCTTCATTGTGTAGACGCTCATTAGTCTTCACAAGTCGGTGATTGGCTGTCTTCTCACTCTAATTGATTCTACCTGAAATGATCCATGATTTAGCATCACTTACAATCCATTAATTTTAATCATCCACTACATACACACACACTCTCCCTCACATTCACATTGTTTTACTTTTGAGTGAGCTGTCATACACTGTCCTAATCCTCAATCTTCCCTGGATGTAACCCTTACTTTTATTGTGATAAACCGTCTAAACCTAACCTTTAATTGAAGTCCTGACCGTACGTTATCTCTAACTTTGCCATAATCCTACACCAAAACCCCAAACATGACGAAACCTTTCCCTCTGGTTAAGCAGAGACCTTGAAAAACACCCTTTATGTTATAAAACTTTGTGTTCATTCCAAGGGTTCAGTCTAACTTGTCCACACAGAAATTCCAAAACAGGAACATGTGTGAACATAAGGACGTACAAGACACACAAAAACACATGCACACACACTTTCCTACCCCCTGCTAGGGGCCTTCTTGTTAAGCTTGAAGGGGTGAGCGCATTTTCTCAAACTTCCCTTTACTTTCCTTCTCGTCTCGTCTCATTCTAATTAAACGTCTTGTCTCCGAGGCTCCCCCCGGTGTTTGCCGGGGACGACTGTTGCTGCCGTGCGAGGAAGCGCGACAGGGATGAAAGCAGCTCACCTGCCGTGAGGCTCAGGGCTTACCTTGAGAACACGCACACATTTTTATAGGATTGCCAGACACAAATGCACAATATATATTGAAACAGAGGGATGAGAGAACACAAGTGTGGCCTGCCTAATGAATCAAAACTCACTCATGCAAAGCACTCACACACACACTTTCAACTGTGTCTGCTCCTGTAGCGCTGCCCCTGTGTGCTGTCTTTAATCTCATCAAGAATCACTACTGCTATAGGTCAAAGGCAGCAGAGCAGAGAGAGAGAAAGGAGAAAAAAAATCAGAAAATGAGTAAAGCCACCTGATGCTTTGACTGGTTTAAGAGAGCCCAGAATTGGCGGCGACAGCAGCTAACAAGGTCTCTATTAAGGCCATCCTACACTGGTAACTCTATCTCACATACACAAAGCTAAGTGTAATACCTGATGCAATCACAAGCACAAACTCCTGTCTCTATCTGTGTTTTTCATTGTTGGGAAGAGGCAGACAAAAACATTGAAAAACATTTATTGATTTCCACGCACACGGTGCAGACCATGAACGTAACACAGGAGCACCTCTGTAGTCTTTGCATAGGAGCAGCTAACCCAATTGGCTGTGTAATTATTTAATCACCCCCATTACACCGCAGACAGTGTAATTTGTGTTTTCCTTACACAGTGTGTGTCAGCATGCACACACACGTATGCACTAATAAACTGGACTGCAACCAAACAGCCTTTCCCACTGAGGCCCACCCTCTCGCTCTCTCACACACACACACACACGCTTTCTCAGGCACAGATATACCTGTGTGTGCATCCTGCAGTGGCACTGCCACCTGAACCATGCCCCTACATTCACAGCACACTGGCCTAATAGCCCACTGTCCATAGAAAGTTAATGGACTAATATTAAAAGCCAGCTCCCTCTCTCTCTCTCGGTCTCGCTCTCTCTCTCCAAATTAATTATTGGTTCTATCGCTCGCACATCCCCTCTTCAGCAATAGGTCATACAGGTCTTGCATTAATTGCCGGAGCATATGGTCGCCAACAGATTTTAGCTGTGGGACTCGCACTTTAGCGGGGGCTATTTTTTCGCGCGCTCAGATGCGAGCCATATTGTGCGGCGCTGGCAGCTATTGTTCGGCGCATTAACTTCATAGAGCTAATTACTCCCCAATAATAACTTTACCTTGGAGTTTTTAGCGCAGCGCGTGCCAACCAACCTGTTTCGCACCCCATATGTTAATTAGCGGCCACATCTTCATTATGCCGCAGCGGCGCTTTAAGTTCAAGCTGTGCCGCCTGGCGCGTGGTGAACGCAGCCTCGACTCGCTGCCAATTATCCAACTCTTGCTCCCCTCTCCGTCTCTCTTCCTCTCACTCGTTCTCCCTCTCTTGTTCATTCTGTTCTCTCTATCTGCTGTTTATTTCCTGAGAAGTTGTCTCGCCAGGGTGAATTGTCAACTTCTCTCTCTCTTTCCGTCCCCTTTGCCCCTGTGAAATTTCTCGAGAAAAAGTTTCACACTTGTTCTTAATATATGTGATTTTTTTTTCCCTTCTTCTTCTTCTGCTTAGAGTAATTTTTTTCTTTGTTTTGCATTTAGCTTTCACTGATTAGAGGCATTTTTCAGATCCGGTTTCGTTTCAGGTTTCTGTTTTGGGTGTGGACGTGGGGTTTGCAGATGAAAGCGGCAGCGCCTCTTATTCTCCACGTCAGCAGTAGCAGTGTGAAGATTTGTGTGTGTGTGTATTGTAGGTTTTCATGTTCGCTTTGGGCCTGATGTGAAAGAGAAGCTGAGGAGCGCATTATTCCCAAAGCTCCTGCTGTTTAAGATGTGCCTTTTCCTTTATGTGAGATCTGGAGATTGTCTGATAGATCCAGCCTTGCTCTCCCTTTCTCCTACTCTTACTTTCTCCCGCTTTTCTTTTTTTCCTTCTGTCAGCTCATCTTTGTCTCTGATTTTTATAGCACTCTCCCTCCCTCTTCTTCTTGTTGGTTTCAAAGTTTACGGCGTGATCACAAGGCAGAGCTCGTGAGTTGCTTTAAGGCATTATTGTATATTCAATATTAAATGGGAAAGAAAGCTCCTACAGTATCAGAGTGATTGATCCTCTGTATTATGTGATAGCCACTCCACAAACAAACACACTCTCAGTTTTTGAGTCCCTCGCTCAACTTGCTGCGACCCACGTTTCCTGCTTTGTGTGGCTTATGAAAGTCGATAAGTGTGAGTGTCAGTGAGCACGTTAGGCGATTGCTGCTACTGATCGGCTCAGCAGCTGTTACACTAACTCAGCTACTATGAGAGCAACCTATGTATGGGAATTGTTCTCTATAAACCATTCCCCATCTCACTCTTGTCTCTGTTTCTCATCCCTTTGTTCTTCTTCCTCCTGATCTTCTTATCCCATTGTGATGACTCATACTGTACATAATGCGCAACAGTTCTGTAGGCTGATTAATGTCTGCCTATTGTATGCAGGCATATTGTTCTGAGATTTAGAAAAGGAGGGGATGATATAGAGGAGAAGGTAGCTTTTCTCTGGCGTTTTCATTGGCAAAGAAAGAAGCAAAGTCATGTGCAGACACTGAGTCACACAATATAGATATACTAGTGTGTGTATGTATAGTATATATGTGCTACATCTGCCTCAAACTTATCTTACTCTGCTCCTCTGCTCTCCTTCCCTCTCCTCCCTCCGGTATATTACAGCATTTCTAGCCAGCTCTACTCCAGCATATGTCCAATTAGGCCTGAAAGGCAAAGCAGAACTGTTCTGTCTGTGATTCGTCCCCGCAGGGGTCCTGTCCGAGCGTCGCTCTGGAACGCCTCCCCCTTCTGATCGTGCGTCGCAGGCGGCACGACGGTTTATGGTTAACCAAAATGGTGGAGTAATTATTGTTTTTGGTGTAAGGGGGGAACAGGAGCTGCGCTGTGATAGTTTGATTACAGTGCTGCTGGCTGCCGCGTGCCGACACACACAGGAGCGGGAGGAGGGGGATGAGGAGGAGACACAGAAACACACGCACAGGAATTTACAGTACACTGTAAAATCACTGTTGATACTGAGCGACAGCCACTCTCTCTCTCTTTTTTTCTATTTACCTGTCTCAAACACTAACCACTTAAAGGGCTCACATTGCTGAGACATTACCCGATTGTACCGTGGCACCACCACCATTCTTTATGATTGTGCAGCCATTTCCTTCATTCCAGATCAATTTTCCACATCAGTCAGCTTTTACTCACCCATTATCCTATTCAGCCATTACCTTCTCTGGTCTCCTGGCAAAATAAGAGTGACAGAAGAAGAGGAAGAGAGATTAGTTGCAAAGAGGGAGCAAAGTGCTTTGCAACCAGACATGTGCAGGTCATGGGCCTTAAGACATTATCAGGGATTTGATTTAAGCGGGGAAGCCTCACAGTTTAACATGGAAACTTCAGGATGCCCGTCTTTCCTTTGCTTTTTTTCTTTTAAATTGAACATAGCATTAGTTCTGGCAGGTTTCACAGTCAGCCTGAGGCAGCAGCCCTGGCAGATCAGCTGTTCTCATTGACAGTCACATCAGCTGATGGCTCAGCTAATAGCTTTCTGTGCATCGTATTTGCATATTTGAAAGCTGCATATCATCAGCCTGGTTGGTGTGGCCTCTGCAAGCCGCTGTGGAACCCAACTTCACCTCCTTTCATCCCTTTTTAAACTCAGTCAGTGTCACATCTGTTACGTCACTGATGCCTATTCTGTTCTGAGCTACTCCTGAATTTAGTCTTTCCACAAATGCACAGGGAGGTCCCGGAACAGAGGCATACTGCCAAATACAAATTACTGCAGATGGAAAAAACAATCTTCCTTTTGACTGTAGTGGTCCTGACAGAAATCTGTTTATACTGTAAAACAGAAAAAGACATCATTAAAGGTATAGTTAAATTGACAGAAGCTGTGAAATTGTTAATTAAATATATTACACTTCCAAGACCTGCTTCTTGTACTTCTAATTTTATTTGAGTACAGTGTGGGCGCAGCATTGTTGTAATCTTGCCATTTAATATTCAAAAAACTGGTGGCCAATAAAAAAGGCAAACTGTATGCTTCTCGTTACTGAATAAAAACAACAAAGAGGGCAAGATGTGTCCTAGGGCTGGCTCAGAGGATTACGCAAGATTGTCGCATTATTTTTTTACATTCTGACTTTTTTTAGAACAATTTCACCATCTTTGCTTTGGGATGCTTTGCTGTCTTCATCTCGCGTTACACCTTAGCTATAGGTAGAAACTCTCCATTATTTCCTTCCTTCTCCCACCTTTTTCCACTCTCCATGTCTTCCTCGCCTTATCTTCTCCTATCTTTCCTCTCAAACTGTCAGTCAGTCCATCACGCGCAAGTCTTTGTGTGTTGTTTTTGGCAGAACGCTGTTTAGTGCAACCATCTGTCTCCTACTTCTCTCTCCTTCTCTCTCTCTCCTGTCATCCCTGCCAAAGTCACCCATCGGAGGAGCTTCTTTTTCTTTTTCTTTTTTCTTTTTTTTTCTCCCTTCGTCTCCTTTTAAAATCCTGGAAACCTTATGAAGTCGTATGGCTCTCTGCCGACAGGCGCGCACACAGCGTTGTGTCTGTGTGTTTTGGTTGGTGGGAGGTTTGATGCAGGGAGAAGGGAAGAGAGCACTGTCTTCCAAATAAAACGAAAAGGCCAGCTGTTGTTAGAGTTTAGTGAACTGTCCTCGTGACGTGGCTTTTTGTGTTTGAAATGACATGATGCTCTCTTTACAGCCGTGTGTTCCGCATTGATTACATGCATACAGTCTATGTATATGAATGCATTTGATTGTGTCACTGTGCAAACACACCTTTATTTTCAGCATTGTTCATATCGCTCCCAGTGCATGCACACATGAAGAGCTGTACAAATGGACAGGTCGTAATGTTTATGCCTTCTCATTTCCCTTTCTTTTCCCCCTTTTCCTCCCCCCTTGTTCTTCCCCCTCCTTCATCAGCAGGTCCAGGGCCAACTCCCTCCACTGATGATTCCTGTCTTTCCCCCAGACCAGCGAACTCTTGCGGCAGCTGCGGCCCAGCAGGGCTTCCTAATGCCCCCTGGCTTCAACTACAAGCCTGGCTGCAGTGAGTGGCATCCGTGCGCGCACACACACGCTGTACATTCATGAATAGGTGCAACTTTCAGAGTAGCTTTTATGTGTGATGTTTCACATGTTTTTCACCAAGCAAGCAAGGTAGAGTCCTACCATTTTCCCACACAAGGAGTCTGGTTGTTTCCCAAAAGACGAGCTCGCCCCTATAACAACATCTCCCTCTTAATAGAAAAACCAGTCCAAATACACCCTTCCTGTTTACACTCTCTTTATCTCTCTCTCCCTCTCTCACTCAGTCCTTTTGGCTCCTTCCTTTTGTCTTGTCTATTTTTTGATGTATAAAAGCAACAAAATGAAGGCGTCCTGCAGAATTATTTTTTTTTTTTTTTTGGCTATCACGCTCCGGCTGTGTGGCAATGTGTTGTTTACCATGATAGAGGGAGAGAGAGAGAGAGAGAGACACAGAGATGGGGAGAGAGAGAGGAAAAAAGGAGAGGTTGGTGCTTGCCAGGGGATGCTGAGAATAAATGCACAGTGGGGGGGGTTAGCAGAAGGGGGGGGAGGGAGGGTGGTAATGTGACCTGCCCCAGGTTCTCCTCACATTAACACGGGACGCAGCCAGAACATGTTTCCAAAGCAGCCCCCACACGCGCGCGCGCGCACACACACGTCCAGACAGCCAGAAATGGCTTTGTGGAATTGCAAACACACACACACACACAAATCAGACACAAATATGTAAGTGTGCGCACAGGCTCGTGCATACTCCCCCCCACCCCACCCCACTTAGAGTTTCACAGCTTCCCAAACAAGTCCATTCCATTTTAATTAGTGCCATCTTCACCCACGCCCACTGCCCACGTAAATACCCTGTCAAGTAGTGGGCTTGTCTTTTCACTGCCTCAGCCAACTTCAACCGGACTGGCACACTGCGGCAGGCCAAGCCGCCCCTGAGAAAACTCTCTGGCAACTTTCGAAGTTGTTGTGAGTCGATGTAGTTTGGTGGTGAAGCTCTAAATAGGACATGTGTAGCATTGTGCGCTGACATATTCTCACGGCGCTTCGCAGTTTGGAAGACAAGAATACATTTTATTTGCACAGTATGGATTTCTGCGCATTCCAAGCCTCTCCTGTTTAAGCACTTGAACAGTAACGCAGTCTTTTTTCACGCTGCAGTTTAAGAAATCAGCTAGCGTCTTCGAGGGAGGATAACGAATAAATAAGTGCAAAACATACCTGCGTTTATGGTTGTAACTTTTTGAAAAAAGCTGGAAGCTTAATTCCAGCTATTTTTAGGGTAGCTTTGCATGAACAACAGTTCAAAATACTCTTCTTTAATCTGATACTAAACCTTGACGCTGCCCCTCAATTCATCCACAGTCTGAAACGTGCCAGTTTAGATTTTCTTCCTTAAACCCAGATGGGCCCACACTTTCAAACAGAAGCTTTGAGCAGAAGCTGGGTGGCATTTCTGTGCTTGAGTCTGGAGGAGAGGCTGAGATGACCATATCAAAGATCTTTGATCTAATGTTTACTCTTTATGATATCATATGGATCAAAACATGTCTGAGTGTGCAACTTCATACTAAGAGATCACTTTGTTATTTGAAATTTTGGCCATGTTTTATATCTTTAACTTTCAGAGTAAACAGGAAAAACCTAAAACTTTGGCCTAAATATGCTGTTTCCCGCTCTAAAGTTTGACAAACTCTGTTTTATTTGTTTGTTATTTGGAGATGAGACTAAAGTGATTCAAAGGGTGTTTTAGAGATGAGTAACCTAAACTAAACATCCCAAGTTCAAAACACAGGTTTTTCTTTTCAAAAATTAAGTCTGAGTAACTTGAGAAATTGTTCAGAACAAAGTAACACAGAAAGCTTTACTCTGTATGGTAAGAAAACTGCATCGTCTCACTGTTGCTTTCATGTTGAAAGATTCTATAATACCTCTTTAAAAATAAAAAATGTGCAAAATTGTAACATCAAAGTGTCACTGATAATGTTTTTGTATATATCACTTGCCCTCATCCATCTCCCTCATTCGTCTGTTTGTCAGTGAGAAATCTCAGCCTCGTCCGCCGTCCCCGAGCCAAGAGCAACATGTTTGCTTTTCTCTGTCCTTCTCCCTTTTGTTACAGCGACCCCCAGGAGGAGCATAAATATCCACTGGGCTCATGTTTGTCCAGGGAGCAAGGAGAACAGACCAATCTCCTAGAATACACAGTCCTGAAATAATTCTTTAATCCCTCCTGCCCTCCTTCCCAACTGGACAAAGGAATGTCTCAGCTTTGCTTTCACCCTCTTTTTTTCTTTTTTGTGTGTGTTATTTTTAAGAGTGAAGATATATGGGAAAATATGTTGTAAGGAAAGTCTGGCTTGTGCCAAGCTAGGACACAAAACGTACATGGGCAAATACACACAATAGATAGAGCCAAGAGGCTGATCACTGTGCTCAAGGTTCAGGTCAGAAATGCAAGGTCAAGCACTGAGAAGCTTCTCGAGTTTTCTTCAGATGAAAGAAGTTTCCTGGATTAGATATCAGCACAAAAGCCCGATCTCGTCCACCAACTCCTCTTTAGTTAGAGAGCAAGTTCAAATACACATCGGAGCTTTCAACCAGCATGTTTGCACAATATGACCATAATTAAACACCGTATCCTCTTCTTTTCTCCCTTCTGCTCCTCTCGCTGCTATCCCTCACCCTCCACCTTCTCTTTCCTGTTATCTCTGACCTTTCTGTCCCTCTTTTTCTTTCTTTCTCTCTCTCTGAGTAATTACAGTGCAGCCTATCTGCACTTACTAACTAATAATCCAAACTCGCCCCTTTCTCCCCTTTCTTTCTCCACCTCGCTTCTGTCATCTCTTCCGCCCTGTTCATCCATCTATCTCTTGATTTATCACTCCTGACAGAAGGGCGAGAGAGGGATGAAGGAAAGGAAGAGACAAAATGGAGAGGTAGCGAGTAACTTGTGAAGAAGGCACCAAGAAGGAAAGAAGCAAAGGAGAAGAGTGAGGGGAGCAGTAAAAGCAGCGCTGTGTCCACAAAGCAGGAGAACAGACAGTTGAGGGGGAAAAAGGGAGAGCGGAGAACAGCAATCGGCAGTCGCGGCTCTTAATTACGGTGCTGGGGCCGGCTTTATCAGAATCCCTTCACCTCACTGCTCTTTGTCAGGGGGTATTAAGGAGGAGGACACACAATCAGGCTTTTCATTAGGGCCTTACCGGCAGCGGACACAAAGGATGGCTTTAACAGCTGCAGAAAGGGACTCAGGTGGCAGCGGTGGTGGTGGTGGGAGAGAGGGTTTATGGGGGAGAGGAGAGAGGGAGCAAGAGACTAAAGCGGGATGAGAGGGAGGAGAAAAACAAAAGGATGAGGGGAAAGAGTGAACAAGAGAGATGGAGGCTGATAGGAGAGGAAAATGGAGACGTGGGTGGAGAAGGGGTCACAGAGCCATCCTAGTCTAACAGGGGGGAGGTGGAGAAATTGAGGATAAGGTGCCATTGGTGTGTAAAGTGCTCGAAAGCAGTCATTGTTTTTAATTTGATATTTCATTTTATATAGAAAAAATGTGATTCTTGTCTTCAGGTGACCCCTACCCTCTCCAGCTCATCCCCACAACGATGGCTGCTGCTGCTGCCGCCACACCAGGTCTGGGACCCCTACAGCTCCAGGTAAGGCTATAGCACCTACAGCTGAGCTCTCAGAAATAAACGTAGGGGCCAGAAACATAAAAATGACTTCCAGGAGTAGCCACAAACCTTCAGATATATCACAGACGTTTCTCTTCTCACTGGGATGATGCCATTGTGAACAATTCCCCTAACCCTGACAGTGTTCACACCACATTCTGCTGCCCACTGAGCTAGACAAGACCACAAACACAGCCACAGGGGGGGGATGCGCAGCTGTCACTTTCAGCCAAAGTGTTGACACCAAAGTGATCCCACAAAAACATGATCTTTATGATCAGCGCTCAGGAAAGAAAAGCACACACAAACAGAGAGATGTGACAAATGTAAGCGTAGCCCTCGGCTTTGTCCTGTGATAGGGAGCAAATGTGGTTGATGCAGTTCAGTGGGAGCTGGCATGGAGAGCAGAGCACAGAAATATTCAGATTGGCTGTCAGAGGTAATTTGGGGGTGATGCTGAAGACATTTCAATCTCCCTTTACAGCACAGACTTTACCGAAGGCTCTGAATAAACCAAAAGAGGGATATTTCTAACCTAAGGAATAGGTTTGGATCACTGTACTCAAGCATGCCTTTAAAATGAAGTGTCCAAAACTTTTCGCATCACAAACCAGAAGTCAAAGCATTAAATCATTCTTCAATCAATCATTCTTCATTTTATCTGTTTCGGAGATGTTGACCAAACAAAGGAAACTATGACAAAGTTGAACCCAGGATTTAAGGGGCAGCTTACATCTACATGCACCTCAGGGGACTCTGTGGAAAGCAGGGCAGAGATGAGAGAGAGTTAAATAGGAAAGGTAAAACACAGGTGGGAAAACAAGCTGACATCTGTTATCCAGCTTAAAAGGAGGATGAGATTCGTGCTTTTCCTCTGTGTGTATGTAAAATAGGTGCCCCTATGGCGGCCACTTATGTAATCTTGACCACTGTCTGCCCTCACACGACTAGAACTCAGAGATCCACGTCGGCTTTGGGCCCCCCTCTCAGAGGGGTTAAGAGCTTGCACTGGCATCCTCTCACTCGCCTGTCTGAAACACATTAAGCACTAGTGCAGGGCTCTCCCTCAGTACACTTGGCCACCTGTGTACATCTGAGAGAAACAGCTGCATTTGACACACATGTTTTCATGTAGTTCTCCACGTCTTTTCACTTACACACAAGGGGAATGATGAGAAAATATGGGTTAAAGGTCAGACAGAGGGTGTGTAATATATTTGCACCTGTCAGCCAAAACGTGCAGCTCCATATGCTAGACACTACAGGGAGAATAGAATAGCTGTGTAACTCTATCATGGAGAACGGACCCCGCTGTCGTCACTGATTTCATTATTGCTTGCGCGCCTGTGTGTGTGTGTGTGTGTGTGTGTACGTTTGTGTTTAGCCCCAGAATAATTTTCTCTGTCTGTTATCACTGCCTCAATCTAGCTGTCCATATGTTCGACTGTGTTCAGACTCACTCAAAATCTCCAGTCGAACAGCTTTGTCCACCTTGCAATCGGACACACACACACAAGCAGGGAGGGGCAAAAGAACACAACAAGTGCAAAAAAAAAAAAAAAAAGGAAAACCCATCTCACTCAGTCAGATTTCTTTCTTCCAATCCTCCAAGAGAAATACACATCCACATGCACGCTCACACAAACGCAGGCGCACGTTGAGATTAAGGCTTTGTCACAAAGAAACGGATTTGCCAGGGCTAACACAAGTACAGATGTCTCAATGTGGATGGATTTCCTTTGGGATCGTCTCTGCGCCCTCATTTGATAAGGAGGTGTTTCTGTCGCCCAGACGAGACATGACAGTTAGCTCGGCCCCCGGGTCGCCACGGCAACACAGCGGTTTGGCGGGGAAGACACGAGTGAACCCATTCAGCCGACACGCATACACAAATGAAGACAGAAAATGAAAGATTTTCAGATACAATGGACAATAAACTAAGGTGCATTCAGGGGAACATGCAGACATGCCCACGGGTGTGTTATTTCAACATGTGGGCTGGACTTGAACCACACACACACACAAACATAGTGATTACAGTTTGTACACACGCTTCTCACATATGCTACACTTCCCGTGCGCCTGGGGTCTAAGGTTTAGTCTTCAACAATATGAAGAATCTATATTTGTTGTCCAAATTGAATTAAATTCAAATCCAATATATTTTGATTTGAAAAGGAGTTAAAGGGCTTTTTTGACAGTCCATAAAGAGCCTTTCTTATCTTAAGCACTATTGATCCGGTTTAGGTCGTTAACTTTGGTATCACAGCACATCTGACTGACTCACTTTGGGGAAAGTGGTATATTATATACACCCACTGATACAATATAGGATCAAAAACTGCATTTGGTACCTTGCTGGTTCAGTTTGCTTAAATTAGTATACCTGGCAATTTTATACATCCCTCTTAATTTTCTGCTAATAAATGACTGAAGTTATTGTTTAAAAACAGCAGCGGCTCCTGTACAAGCAGCTTGCATTGATGAAACTGTAAGCAGTATAGTCTGAGCTATGGATATTCTTCCTTTTCCAGTGTATAGGTGCAGGATTTTTTTTTTTGCTCACTCACTTATTTGCCTATGCAGGCATGAATACTTCCTTTAAATACACTCATATATTAAGCTTCTCTATGTAGCTCACACTTTGAGCAGTTGCTAATGTGATTTTTTTTTTTATTGCTGATAAAGCTGTTAGAGGAGAGCTGTAGTCTAACTGGGCAGTTGTGTTATTAAGCTGTCTGTGTAGGAACAACAGCCACAGAGAAACTGTTCAGCTGTTACTCTATGTAACTCTAGTTTTATGAGTATGAGTGTAGCCTCTAATAGGCTTCACCACTGGTTGTCTTGGGTGGCCAGCTTTTAGTCTGTCGTGGCTGTGGTTACCCCTTGGCTCCACTCCTTGTCAAGTGCCAAAACACAGAACCCCACAATCTTTTGTTAGCACGTTATCAACTAACACCTCTGTCTTTTATGTCCTATTTTCTGTGACATAGGACTCTGCAAACCCACTAAAATGTAAAAAAACAAACATATTTGTAATTTAAAGTTAGAGAACTGTTAAATTGATGAATTCTCCCTTAAAGTCCATAATATGAACAAGAATGTTACTTTGACACAATCCTGCATAAAGTTAGTTGTCAGGCAGTCAGCTCATATAAGCTGATAGCTCCGTTTTTATACATTTTTATGCATCCAAGTGGCAAAGTTTACACAGGGCGCAGTATTTGCTTAAACTTGCCCACATTTCCTGCACAACTGGAAGCCGCTTTGCGACCCACCTCCACCACAGCTCCTCCGTTCACACTGTGTGACTTCATCTGTGGTCATTAATGCCTCCTCTGTTCTGTATGAGGGTCCTTTTGCTGCTCTAAACAGAGTACAGCCTTACAGCCAAATATAAATAATCGCAGATAAAAAAATAATGTTTTTCTTTTGACTAAAGTGATTCTGACTGAAACTTCTTTTGTGCCAGTTTTTTTTTATTTCTGTCATCGCAGAAATCTCAGTCCTATTTGGAATCTTGTTCCTTGCAGCTGATAGACTGTAGATACGAAGCAAGAAATCAAGTTTGGAATAATGGCTTAATCTGTGTGTATCCAATGTGCACACAGAAAGAAAGAAGACCGAAAGAAAACCTTTCAAAAGCACAGTGTCGACATAAGTGCAGTTCTTAGAAAAATGTATTAAACTCAATGATTTTAAAGCTTTTTTTCTATGTTTGAACCGTCCTCCATAGAAATCAACAGAGTGGCTCTTAAAGTCAATAGAAGCTTAACACTGAATCCTCTACAGAAGCTTTTCAAGGCAGTGGAGGCTTTGGAGTGTACAAGGTTGGCATTTAGCATCTTAATCTGTGGGATGAGTGTGACATTGTGCATTAGAGCATGTTAATCTGGCTCCCTATTGACCCTTGATATCATTGATATCATCCACATCACACAAATGGACTGAGAAGGACAGACAGAGAATTGAAAAATGAAAAGAAAATCCACTTATCCTGGTGAGGGAGAGAGAGAGATTTGAGGTAACGATGAAAAGGCAAAAGTACCAGAGGATGATCAGCTGAAAGGATAAACAGAGAGAAAAAGAGATGAGGGAACGGAGGTAAGCACTGGAATAAAGTGTGTTTGTGCGCAACAAAGTGTGTGTGTGGCGTGGTATAAAGAGGGTCAATGGCATGGGTCAGGCATCATATGGAGAGGCAGATGTTGGAACATATTGTCCTGGATTACCGCACTGTACACCGGAGACATAGATGGACGAACAACGGATAGGCGGTTAGAGGGAGGAGGGGAGGGGGAAAGAGGAACAGATGAGAGAGGTAAACGAGAAATCAATCGCGCAAGTCGTTTTTTTTCTACAAAACCTTATCTGGAAGGAAGACAGATAGCAACACAGCAGTTTTCTCAGATGCTTCAGTGTTGGAGGTGCTGAGAGATTTATTTTTGAGATTGCACTGTGAGCCCGTGAGCAGCAGGGATAGCAGATAAAACTTCTGAACCCTTAAGAGAAAAATAGATTTTTATAGAAAATAGAGTTCATAGAAACATTTTGGTGTATAAGTCCCACGTACTTTGAGCGGCAGTTTTTATATTCCAGCTTTAAATTCTGGTGAAATTACAAAATAAAGTATAGACTGCATTGTTGAGAAATTTTTCACTTTAAGTAACCCAGCGATGTTAAAGTAAAAGCTAAATATTGGTTATTTCGTTCTATTCAATACTTTAAAGAGAGCACAAAGAAAAAGAAATAGCCAAAATACTTGAGATGTTTGCTGTCAAGGTATAAAGAAAGCATTGTAGTTATTTTATTTAAACTTGACCACTATATTGTGGTGAAGTAATCTCTCTGTGTGGGTTGTTTTTATTCAGTTTATTGTAGTTCAATCTCACATAGGTTTCCAAACAAGAACAAAGGCTCGAAAGCAAAATCGAAGAAGAGGTTGATAAGACGTAAAGATCGGACAGCGTTTGTGTCAGACGCTTCTGACTCATTATCAGTTTTACCGAGGCTTGTCTTCTTTTTTTTGCCTCTAAGTACCAAAACAACCCACAAGTGGGGGTGAAAAAAACACGCTTAGATAGACAGAGAAGAATCCATTAAGATCTATACAATAGTCCTCATGTCCACGTAAACAATAGAGCTCAGACCGCTCTGAGGCGCCCGCGTACTCGGACAACAAAGATGAGGCAAGCTTGTAATCTGTCTAAGGCTGCAGATTATTGACCAAGATTCACAGACACACACAGATCCCCAGTGACTAAGCTGACAAGAGAAACAGCAAAACAAGAGAATGGACACAGCTTATTGTGTGTGTCAGGGAAGATGCACACAAGATAGTGTCAGTACTACTAATACCACAGAGTGACCCCATGTTTTCAGTCAGAGAACACCAGCAGTCTCCCATCACCTCCCCACCTGATGTCAGTAGAGGTCGGGCTACACACAGACACACACACACAGACACACATGTAAAAATTCTATTGACATATTGCTTGTTTCACATTAAGGGATTAGGAACATAAATAGGGAAGGGCTGTACAGCTCAGCAGTGTGCCTGGGTTGTGAGTGACATTTCAAATTCCTTAGTCTCATCCTGCAACTGCAATTGCACCCCCTCCCCAATCTGTGTGTGTGTTCACTCCTCTAGTCACCCCAGGGGGCTTTGCGCTGTCACTTCCTGTTTGTTGACATGTATGTCGTTGTGGCTACGCTCTGGGCACGCTCCACAGTGCCTCTGCCCTCTGTACCGTGTGTGTGTGTGTGTGTGTGTGTGTGTGTGTGTGTGTGTGTGTGTGTGTGTGTGTGTGTCATTGCTCGCCGGCCCATTGAGCAGGCTTTGAGTGACGGGAGCTGGCCTTGTAATGGAACTCAATTCACTCCGTAAATAAAGAGGCCTTTGAACCACTGGTCCGAATATGGCAGGACACACATACACACACAGACACACCGCCTGTGGTCCACTCGCCGGGGGGGTTTGGCTAGCAGGGAAGGGGGGGGGGGGTGAGGGGTTTTCATGCTCGGCTGGAAGTCCACCCCCACACCGCCCGCCTTCCCCTCCTTTGCAGGAGCTACAGTACAGCTAATTGAAGAGCAGTGAACAAGCACCGGCTGATCTGATCTCAGCGAGCTGGTCAACTGTGCCGCGTCCATGGAACTCACAGCAGCAGCAATACATCCAGTGCACATTATGTACCTCAATCATGCACTTCACTCATGTTTGAGAAATCTATACAGATACTCATCAGAGAAGAAATACTTGCTTATGTGTATTTTACACTTACAAGAGACTACTCAGGAGCAAACAGTAAAGTGTGAGAGCCTTACACTTTAGAGTGAGTGGGGGGGGCAAGGCTCTCAACAGTCAGTGAAAAATGTGGATTGCCCTTTTTTTCCCTCCATAACTCCAAAGTGTTTATCAGGGATGAAATTACTTTTCACAGTATTTTTGATTTATTTATTTATTTTACCTCTGAATGCAATTCTTGGAATGGCAGGTATCTGTTTTAGAGTGAAATTACAAGTTTAGAAAATCAATAAAAGTAATAGAAAAAGATAGAGAGAACTGTCGTAGAAAACATGCTTTTGCGTTGCTGTTGAATTGTTGGACAGTAAATATTGTACTATTTGAATGAATGGCAGTCATGAAGAGATTATTTCATATTCAAATATGAGATTCTTCCAAAAAGTATGCCGCTGTGCAAGTGTGTGTGTGTGTGTGTGTGCGCGCACGCCAACAGTTTGAATGTCTCTGTTTTTTTCCCCCCTTGGTAAAGAGATAAATGTCTTACTTTAAGATAGCAAAGAGGAGAAGGAGCTAATGTGGCTGTCAAGCGAGATAGAGTGAGGTACAAATGGACAGAGAGAGAGAAACAGCAGTGACAGCATCTCTTCCTTGTCCATTTGCATAAACAGGCCTTTGTTTGACGCCGGTGGCCGGCAGCCAAGCACCAACAGAAGGACGGAAGTTAAACTAAAAAAAAAAAAAAGGATGGTCTTCTTCCAGAAAAATATTCCACCAGAAATAAATAATAACAATTATAACTATTCAAAAAAAAAAAAGAAAAGAAAAGAAAAACAACACATCAGTTACTTCGTGCAAAAACAACCATTATGTTGCTCTTCAGAGGAAGCACTAACAATTCAGAGGAACACAAAACCAGCGTCTTAGAGATTTGTATTAGCCAACATGAAAGTAATTGAGCTTTGCGGGATGATTTTGAGCAGAAAGACAGAAAGAGGCATTTATGAATATTGAAGCTTCGTCCAAGTTGTGAATATTATGCTGTGTCTGTTGCTGTGGAAATACTGGCCAGAGACTGTTTTGTGTGATACAATGCTATTGCATAAATATCCCAGAGTATGTTCGCACCATCGCAGCTCACACCATAATGCTTTTATTTAATTGGAAATTAATTAAATACATAAATAAGAATAACGAAAACAGTGTTTTGGTTTTTTTTGCCTCCTACTGTAGTTATTGAATCAATTTATCTTTATTTTAAACCTATTTCACGACATTTGCGTCTGTTTTTGCATCTTATTGTCGACGCATTAAAAACATCACAGGGCCACTAGACACTCCTGGCATGTCCCATCTGGCATGTAGCGTCACAAATTTCTCTCCTTCTCCATCATCACTTTTTTTTTTTTTACCTTGAGCAAGAGCTGGGCTCGCCATCGTGACCTCGATAGGCAGAGTGTTTGCCTTTCTCCCACGATGCACCTGGAGGGGACATGGCCGTCTTGAGGCCTGTCAGAGAGGCTGTTAGCGCTTCTCCCATGGGGTGGGAGGGGGGCTGACAGTGGAGATGTCCCACTCTATCTTTCTGTCACACAAACAGAGGCCGGGCCACTAATGGCCTCTTCTTCCAGAGCTTTTTAGCCGCCTTTTTCTTTTCTTTTTTTTTTTGTGGTCTTGACTATTCATTTATTCATGTCATCCTTTCTTCTCCTTTTTTTCTCCTCCTCCTCCCCTCTCTTTTTACCCCCTCTCTTCTCCCTTTCTTGCTGTCCCACCGACCCAACTCTTGCCTCTATCCTGTCTCCCCCTCCCGTCCCTGTCTCTCTACCTGTCTCTCTCTGACCTTGCAGCAGTTGTATGCTGCTCAGCTAGCAGCCATGCAGGTTTCCCCTGGGGCCAAGCAGCATGGAGGCAGCCTTCCTCCCCAAGCCAACCTGGGCACGCACTCGCCACCCACCAACACACATTCACAGAGTGACAAGGTCCGCAGCTCCCCGCCACCAAATAAAACCAAGGTAAGAAAGAAGAAATGTAACATATCTGTGTGTGTGCGCATGTTTTTGTGGTTTGAAAGCTGGCTAACAAGGTTTCTTCGTCAATAACGAGCACGACTTCATGAATGTTTAAAAAAAAAAAAAATCCACAGCTTAGGAAATAACATTTAATTCCTGAAGTTTTTAATTAGCAATCACATCTGCTTTTCAAATTCCTGTCTCTGATATCACTAAAGTGTTATTTTTCGACAAGTTTGCAAGAAAGCTGTCAATGGAATATTTCAGCTTTCTGTCTGTGGAAGTATTTTCCATAAGTTTTATTTTCTCAATTCAGCATCAGTCTCTATTTCTTTAAAAAAAATTCTTGATGGTAGTTGAAATATTCTTACTGCGTCGGGTAAATTCTTCCAGTTCATTCAGGGGAGGAAAAAAAAATCCAGTCAATTAATGCTCAAAAAGGCTTTAACAGCCTAATTACTCGAACTGCGCACACGCTGGCCTTTCCAGTGTGACCACGCTAGCTGAGAGTGAATGACTTCCAGTGCATGAGCTGAAAAATGTGTTCCCGAGTGTCGCAAACACATTTTTATGTTTTTTTTCTCTTATCAAACAAGTGCCCCAAGCAGCGATCTGCTTCTCATTCTATTCTCATTCTATACCTTAGTACAACTTGGTCCTCGATCAGTTCACCTCAAACACCAAAGGTTGATCAGAAACTTCCAGCTGGTATCGGGTCGGAATTCAGGATGTATTGGTGCTTCTGCCGTTTTCTCGGCTGGCTGCCCAATAGGGGCGAGGAGAAGCCTTGTGACCATCCAAGTGGAATTCTATGAATATCTGGTTGGCCATTGGGACACATACCACCTCTCTCACACACACACACACACACACACACACACACACACACACACACACACACACACACACACACACACAAACAGCCATGCCTCCTACCACCCTCTGTCCACTCTGTGACCCTCATAAATGTTATAGTCAGTCATAAACACAGGCACTGTGTCTATAAGTAATTCTAGACTATCAAAATCCCACCAAGTTCGACAAGCT